>NC_056746.1:1562780370-1562782870 GCF_019279795.1 Protopterus annectens
CAAAGCATTACAAAGGAATGTAAAGGGAAACACCAGCAACACCTGTATTATGTAGTGGTGTCATCCTATGTAATATCAAGACTCCCTCAGACAGACATGTGTCAGTCATACACACAAACATTTGTACATTGGCCATATACATCACTCTGTGCATGTTATTTACATTAACACAGCAGTTCCTGTCCAATCATTATGTGAGAACAGTACTCTTGCAAGGTGCTGTGTGCGACATCATCATCATCATGATAAAGGTAAATGGTGTAACCATAAAGGGACCGGCAGTGTTGTGTGTATAATGGGGTCATCTACATCACATGTACCTGGAGCATTTAGGAGTCATGTGCATACTAGGATTGTGCACCTGAGAGACAGGGGTGAGGACAACTAGAGTTTGTTGTGATGCATATTAAAAGGGTTACATGTGTCCAGTGGACACGTGTGTGAAATGGACAGCTATGTATGGGGCAAATGTTGTTCTAGGAACCGATTGGCCTTTTTTTCCGTAAGATGAGAGTGGGATGTGGGGGAAGGAGAGTAGGTATGCTCGTGGAGGATAGGTAGGGTAGGATGACAGACAAGACAGCATACGGGGTCAGTATATGGCATGTGGGGGGATACACCTCAGATGGGAGGGGTGTTCAGCATTCATAAACCCATGAGACCCCAGATGGAAATAGTGGGATGGAGGTCCCCAGCCATGGGCAGCCACCACTGCACCAAAAACAGCTGCAAAGGTGGCAGTGCTGGAGGCTGTCTAGGAGGGGCAGCCTCACCCTGTAAATGTGACACTCTGCCCTTGAGCTGGTGTATCTGGCCTCAAAACCCCTTATTGAGCCCCCTACACACCACATCCAGGACTGTATGACAGCAGACATGTGCCTGTCTGGACCTGCTCCCAGGGGGTACAAGCCCAATCCTCAGTGGTTGTACCACCAGAAGGTGGTGCAGAGCCAACAGAGGTGGAGGTCCAAGGCTAGGCCCCAGATGTGCTGCTGCCCATTACCATGGCGAGCTGAAGTGGACAGGAGGTTCTGCCGGGACCTCCAAACCCATACAGCCTATGGTGTTGCAGTTCAAACACAGATATGGCTTAGTAATAGTCAACAGCATTCAGGATTACATACAACAGCATGCATAGATATGACCATCAACCCAACACAACAGATGGTATACATTTGCAGAGGGAGCAAAACACATGCAAATATACTACATGACATCTGTACAATGTGTAGAAGACTTGTGACTGCAGCTATGAACAGTGGCCCATTATTGCCATGTCACTGAGAACCCCAGACAGTGTCTGTCATACCACTGTTTCATGTGACATATGTCCAGTCAGGGATACGATGGCAGTAACTCATCACTATCACCATGTACTTGCTGCAATCCTGACACTATGCTCCTGCTGTTCATAGATGTGTGTTCAGTGAGTAATACAGGAAACAAATGGTTCCACACACTGACCAGTCCACAGATGGCCCTACAGATGGGGGTCCCTCACAAACAGAGCACTATCTTGTCAGTTGTAAAACATGCAGAATTGCCATTACCACACACAACTTGTTAAACAGGCAGTTGTCTCAATGAAGCATAGCTACACTTACATGCTGTAGTCATGTCTGGCACATCACCCTCCTGTCTTTAGGCTATTTTCCACTGTGTATGTTGTTTGAGGAACATCCAGATATCATCTGTGATGCTGTTTACCAAACACCAGATCCAGGTGCCATTCACAGCGACTCTCATGGGCAAACACCAACATGATGTTCCTAGATATTGTACTGTGTTTGTCATGTGAATGACTATGGCAACATCATCACAGCTGTTCCACATGCAATCAGCTAGAGGAGGATTGCAATAGGTGCAGAGGCCATCACCTGAACATGACCATCACTTACAATACACAAGCTGCTGCTGAGAAGGTGTACACCTCCAATTCCACCAGAGAGTGTGTGGGAGGGACAGACAGTGTCAAAGTACATCAGAGAAGAGCTTGGAGACTAAAACCTAAGCATCAAATGTCACACACCTACCAGTACGGGGGTTCAAACCCCTGACTAACTAGTCATTACTATTAAAAGTGCCTGCAGTTACTCCATGTGCCACAAAAATGACATGTTTTTGTGATGTAAGAACATATATGTGTGTTGGTGTGCAACATCTGCAACAGAGATATAGTAGACATATATTAGGTGTAGCACACATGGCTGTCCACATGAACAGATGTCATTGTCAATACAACCACACTCTGTAATGGACTCACATTGACAGTCTTTGTCAGGCCCACAAATACAGTCCCAAACCACTTAGTTTGCCACACTGCAGTAATGCACAGGTGCTACATGCACCACAGGGGATATCCGAAGGTTCTATGGGCTAGGGCATGTGAACATGTTTGACATCTTTCGGTATGCCAATGGGAGTTATACTGGGAGTGACTGTGGTTGGGAGCATCATACCCCACAAGCAGACACAAGGTACCAGTACTGACATGCATGTG
>NC_056746.1:1563155370-1563185370 GCF_019279795.1 Protopterus annectens
CTGTTGTACTACCTGAAGCTGTAGGCCTAAACACCACAGTATGGTGTATGTTCACATTCCCTGGTATCACTGTCTTGTGTGTTTCCTGTAGTCTGCACAGATTACATTCCTCAGGCATAGGTATCTGTAAGTATGGGCACACAGTACTATAAGGTACACAGGTAATGCTCATCTGTGTTGGCATACATTTGTGTGTTGTATGTTTGACTAATGTGTGTGTAATGATGCCTGTACCATGGCCAAAATCACATGTGTGTTACAGGGTAGCAACATGTATACTCTGTTACAGCAGTATGCCAGCTATATTAACAACTGTGCACATATGTTAGGTAGGGGTATGGTATCAAAGACTAGGGTGGTTTACTGTTAATACTGTAACTGTACATTACATTCATTGCATTGGATGACAATATTCGTCATGCATCAGCTTGATATATACCCCCAGTGTGAGGTTGTGCATTGTATCCAATACAGTGTGTCAAGTACTGGTGTATACTGGTTTGTTGTATGGAGTGCGGCAGCCACTGTCAGGCAGTAGTGGCTGAGCACTAATAAGTGGTATTGAAGGTGTGTATCCTCTGATAGACAGACAGATGCTATATCTGGCAGTTAAGTGATATCTGTACTTCATAATGTTAAGTGTGCCACATGACTTGCTCACACATATTGTTTAATTGTCTTCCAGGGTTATGGCTCAGTGCCACAATCCTGTGTATACAGCTGCAGAGAAGGAGATCATACAAGCCAGCCTGTATCAAAACTATGCACGGCTTTTTTCCAGGGCCAGCCAGCACCAGCATGAGTGCACTGCACTGTGGCAAGATCTTGTTCACCGGGTAAATGATATAGGCATGCATAACCGGACATATGAGCAGGTGCACCATCACTGCAGTGATTTAATCAGACATGTCTGGCAACGTGCATCTGATATCCATAGGCAACATCTTGCCACAGGTGGTGGTGCGCCCATACATCCCCCCCTCACCAGAGTTGAGGAGCTGCTCCTAAGCGTGGTGGCGCCTGGCCTACAGCAGCAGCAACATCATGCATGTGTCATCATGGAGGCCGGAGCTACCCAGAAGGATGACATGGAGCGTGCAGGTAATATGCCCTAGCTGTAGACTACTGTTACCTGTATTGTTAGAATATGCTTATGTGAGATGTGTACTGTGTGTTTAGCAGTTGTACTGCCTCTCGTGTGCAATACTGATATTTGGAATAGTATCTCCACACCTGTGACTGTTGACTGTTGTTCCACTGTAGATTAGCGCACTCACTCACGGCAGCAATGCCACATTTGTGGCCACTGATAAACTGTGCCATATTCTTGTAGGTCCCTCTGGTGTGACAGCAGGGCAGATGGTACATGCTGGTGAGTGTGTTAACACTTTCATAATGGTAATGAAATGTGCATGTCATAGATGAGGTGTAGGCCATGTACATGTAACACACCTATGCATAATGCATGCTGTCCATGTTTGCTGTGAGACATTAAACATCACATTAAAGTCAGTAGCTGCCTCAAGCACATACACTGCACAGTGCAGCAGACACAAGTGTGGCAGCACTGTATTGCACCTTAGATATGCTTAGTTGCTACAGCTGTACACAACAGAACACGTTTATCACATGCAGTGCATGAAAACATGCTATACTCATAGCAGTCATTGCTTTGCACCTCAGTGTTGTGTGTGTGCAAACATATGCACCTATACACAATATGCATAGCATGTTGTGTGTGTGCTTACATATGCCAGTATACACAATATGCACAGCAGTTGCCATCCAAACAAAGTGTCACATATATGTCCTGGTGTGCTAGTGGGTGTATAGGTCACCTGACACACATTGGGTTGTGTCCATGTACAAATTGTGTTCCAGGGTGTAGCCAATCACTGAACGACACAGTTGCAACAAAGCCATGTATACTGCCATTACATTGAGGTGTCTACACTAGCACTATATGGTCTTTTGCAACACATATTCTGCATGCTGACACGTGTGTGGCGACTGTTTACCTTGTGATACTGACACCCACCTTCACCCACTATAGAGTATGTGTTGGATTGCTGGTGTGTGTGCATGTGCTGTAGTGAGGAGTGTATTACTGTGCATGTGTGCATGTGTTCATGTGTAGACCATAAAGTGTGTTTCCTGTCTTCTTCTCACAGGTGCTGAGTTAGGGCTGGCCGAATGCAGCAGGGAACCTGAAGCCACTGCCACAAATAGTGCTGATGATGAGACATGTATATTGACACAGGGAGGTTTGACAGGGTCTGTCGTTGGTCCACCAATCGACAGCACACAGCGTTCAACCTCATCTATGCACACACTCATACTGCCAATACATCCCTCACCAGCAATGGCCATAGGTGAGGGACAGCATACAGTTGGCACTGACCAGGAGAGTGTGGTACCCATGGCACTTGCATCCCCTCACAGCAGCCATAGCCATATTCCTGGAATGGTACCACATAGGCAGAGGTCCAGGGGTTCTCGGGGGAGCACCGCTGGTTGTATTGCCCCTGGCAGACATGCCCTCACTGGTCTCACGACATCCAGTATGTTCCAGGCTGTAATGCAAGCTCAGACACATATGGAATGGTACACCAGGCAGGGACTTAGGGCGCAGAGGGCACATTACACTGCTATCAATGACAGCATCCGTGACATTGCCGGTGCCATTCGGACTTACACCGAGGTCATTGGTAGATGTTGGGGGGAGACAATAGATGCCCTTCACAATATGTCATCCTTGAGCCAGGACGGTGCGGGACAGTTGCGACGTCGACGCGAACGCATGCTAGAAACAGTAACAGCTGGCAGTGGTCACGGATGACCCCCGGGTCACAGCTGCTCCCGTAGTGGCAGTACCAGCCCCAGCAATGCTGGGGCTGGCCTGTCCATTGACCATCCCAGTAGACCACGTGCACATGGCTCTGGCCATTCCCAGCAGGGACATGGGTCCAGTCGTCCCACCTCTGCCTCTGAGGACAGTACCCAGTCAAGGTTGATACCCGATACTGTCTGTAGCACCCCTGCCAGGCACAGGTACTGTGTCCGTGGCCGGAGACAGTAATCTGTATGGCCGAGCAGGTACAGTCTGTGACTGTCCCACAAACTACTGCATATGGCAGCCACATGGTGGAGCTGTGTGCATGCAGACACACACACATTAACCAAACAACTAGGGCTCACACATACACACACACACACATTACATCAACATTGGCCCATGCTGTACTGTTGTCTCTCACACACACACGCACAGACACACACACACACACACACACACACACACACACACACACACACACACACACACACACACACACACACCCATGTTGATTGGATGGGTCAATGTCAGGCTCTGGCAAACAACAAAACGTCCTGTGCATATGATGATACCTGTGTCACCTCCTGTTATCTGTAACATTGGTGGAAGAACAGGCTAACATGGTGCTGATGCACAGGGTGACTAGCAATATTAGCAAGTTGTCAACAGGAAAGTGTAATGACATCCTTGTAGGTACATCTCAGCAGACATTATTCATCAAAGCACTGATTGTCAATGTAGCATTGTTTACACCACTGTTAGGTCTGACTATGTATTGTCCACCCATGTGCCACTTGGCTAACATGTAATGTGTTGCCAGCATGTGTTAGTGAGTGGACAGTATAAGTGTGATGTGTGCAGTACAGATTAGCAAGTGTACATCTGTGAACATGGTGGGTGCGCACTGTCTGTATGTATGTGCATAGTAGACACATGGGACATGTGGCATACCCTGTTGTACACATAGTGAACATGTCACAGTATCTTTCAATGGCCAGTATGCATTCTACTACAGTTATGTTCTAACATGGGTAGACATGTGTGTATGACATGGGTAGACACCATGCTGTGGGTGATACTGTTAGTATCTGTCAATGATTTGCGGTCTGGTAGTATACATAAACCTCAACAGCATGACTATAAGCAATCATTGGATGCTGTCCTGACAAATGACACACAGTCATAGGGAACTCAGTAACAGTTGTATCCTACTGGTGCTACACTATAACACTAACCAGTGGTAATTACCACCACCCATTCCTGTGTCCACACCTGTTTGGCATATAGCCCCCTTCGGTACATGCAGACACACTAGGGATGTGTCCATCCACATCTGGTAATGCATGCAGTGGCCTACAATCCATTCCCTGGATGGGGCACATATCCTACACAAGAGTATCATACAGAGAGATGCCTGTCATGTGATACATGCTGTATAACAGTAAGCCGACTATGGCATAGTCATCCACATGTACTATACTTCCTATCCCGTCAATACCACATTGGCGATAGCCCTCAACATGTATGTTGGGTACCAATGTGTACATACAGCCTCATGTTATGTCATGTGTCCCTTGGTATCCACATATCCATAGGTATTGTGGAGTTCCAAGGTGTGTTACATGACACATTGGAGGCCTGGATGCATATACACAAGGCAGTTGCACACCTATAAAGACTGTCCATTATTGGCAGTCATGGTTGTGTATGAACATGCCTGACATATACCCCAGGCATATACCTACTGTAAAGTAACTGTCATGGTTGTGTGTGGCACAGATTACCTTGGGCACAGATCACAACAGTGGATGGGCCTGTCACATACATACATATGTGACCTACAATCTGAGAAGCTGCGGCACAACCTGTCAATGGCAACAAATGTAGTCATGTACTATGCAGGCTTCACACCTATGTACTGATTAAGGGAACATGTACACATATACATTTGTAACGCATATACCTGATGGGTGCAATGCACTTACTGTTGTAATCATAATATGCCATAACATAGTAAAAAGCAAGACCCACACTGCATTGACCAAGAGTGACACACACACAATCAGCACTTGCAGGATTCAAACCCTTACTTAACTAGGTTATGACACTACAGAGAGACACATTAGCATGGCACGCTATTTGCTTTACTGGGTAGTTCCTTCTCCGTCTGTATTTTTAGGGTGCTGACATCATCAGTCTTTCCAAAGAGGAATGTACATCTGTAGTGTGTTTTCCCAGTCTTCAAAAAGGCCACTCCTTTCATAGAGAATTACACACACATACACCCCCCACACAGTCAGCGTTTGCAGGATTCAATCCCCTACCTAACTAGGTTATGATACTACGGAGAGATGCATTAGCACGGTGCGCTATTTGCTTTACTAGGGGGTTTCCCTTCTCCGTCTGTATTTCTAGGGTGCTGACATTATCAGTCTTTCCAAAGAGGAATGTACATCTGTAGTGTGTTTTCCCAGTCTTCAAAAAGGCCACTCCTTTCATAGAGAATTGCACACACACCCCCCATACACAATCAGTGTTTGCAGGATTCAAATCCTTACCTAACTATGTTATGATACTACAGAGAGACGCATTAGCACAGCACGCTATTTGCTTTACTTGGTGGCTTTCCTTCTCTGTCTGTATTTCTAGGGTGCTGACATCATCAGACTGGACATGTTAATGCGTGTACACTTTGTTTTATGCCATTCCAGGAATGGTCCATGTGGGTCGTCAGGTGTCAACAGCTGGAACAGGAACTCATAATCCTTACCTTGTGAGATCTATCTGTGGACACATCGACATTCCTTCATATGTCAACACATATTTATGCACAGCTTGTTGGTTTTGTGGCTACTACATGTGTCTGGGATGTTGATAAAGGGCTATTCAAAGTGTATGTGAGATGTGTAGCTGTGTTCAGTGATGTATGTCCTGTGTGGCTGCCTTGCAAACAGTCTAGCATGTTTGGGAACCATGATCCGCACATGAACATACCACGGTTAGTAGGGTTGTGTATATGTCAGCTTCCAATAGCTTGGTTTATGACTTCAACCATGATGGACTCCATGGCTTGCAGATCATACTTCATAGGCATACTGGACTGTACATCCCATGGTGTGTTGTACACCAACACTTGTGTGGAGTGCCATATGTTGCTGTAACACATTCAACGGTTCCGCATCCTATGCAGGGGTGGAGGTTCAGCTGACTGTTCAGGTGCAGGATCTGTTTGTTCTGTAGTTTATGCATGACACATACTGGTAATCAATGTAGTCCACTTGACGCCATGCTTTTAGCATTGGGGGTAGCTGTTCATCCATTTTACATGTGATATATCCTGGTATGATGATATGGACTATCGTCAGTGGGAGGTGGGTATGTATATATGGCCCTGTCTGTCAGGATGTCAGGATTGTCAGTCAGGTACAGTTGGCCCTGACTCATGACATATATGTGTGTACATTGCTATATATGACATAGCTGTCGGAGGTGTCATGATTCAGTCTGGAATCCTTCTCAGCTACTCTTTACAGAACACCAACGAACCTGAGCACTAATCCCAGATATACTCCTTTACACACTTAACACCCTACTGATCCTTTGTCATCTGGCTACAGAGTATGTCATGATGATATCCCGGCATGTCCAGGGGTCGGCTTTGTGTGCACTCTCCAGTCCAGCTGGTGAATATTGTGATGTAGACACAATGTCACGTCTGCCTCATGTACACAGACAAGACTCTCTTCCTCACAACAAACCCAGATATATGTGTGAGATGCACCTATAGAGACATACAGGTTGCTGAACTCTCTCAACCCATGACTGGCATAGTCTATCAGGTGGTGAAGATAACCACACACACCACATATCAGTCTCACATATCCTCTGGCGACAGCACTCAAACCACATTATCACACATACACATACTCGGATGCTGTAAATGAACTCTGCCTAAGCAGCAGAGACCTCCACATCAAGCACACACACACAACTGCTACCCCACTACAATTCCCACATCTCACATAGTTCACAATGTCAGGGTGCCACACAGTCACTTGCCTTTGGGCTACACAACACAAATAATACAGTTGTGATAGGCGACACTTATTGTCAGACACACTGATGTACCACTCACCAGCCCATACCAGGGAATAGTCCCTTTGTGCTGTCTGTCGTGTGTCAGGATCTGCCACATAACACATGCAGTCAGGTCACTACAAAGCAAGTACAGGACTGGCACCATCATTGTCCATGCTGGTGTGTAAAACCTCAGATGTTACTCCCTGGACCACATGACATGGTACATGGAGGAACAGTGTCATGATGTAGCCCAGGCCAGTATGACCCTGACCTTGTCTAGCATCTTACACCCACCAAGTGTGATGTCACAGTATACAGACAGACATATCACGTTTAACACTTGGCTAACAGATTGGTGTCATTCATAGGGGATACAGTGTCTTTTAGCCTGTGGTGACATGCTCAACATGCTCTTGCTACAACCATAGTGCATTTGTTGAGCAGGGCTCAAAAGACAAACCCACCTACATAGACATTACAGGTTAAATAACGCTAAGGGTAATGTTGCTCAACACCAGATGTGTTACCCTCATATTGCGGCCACTCAGGACTCCCCTCAGTATGGGGGATAGCTATATATGTGCACTAACAGATGTCTAGTTCAGGGTCACATATGCACACCAGCACTACCAGGTTATGTTTCATACCATGCTTTCTGACCACAGGACTTGGAACGGACAACACAACTAGGGGTGTATCCATATACATCACAGATACACACACCTCCGGGTTAGTGGCACTGCACTAAGCATCACAGACCATACATATACAACTACCATTGTTTGAAACTGCCTTTCAGTTTGTTGCCTACTACAGTCCACCCTCCCATACTCAGGAACCACACACGGCTTTCTTGGGAACAGTGGGGGATATGATGGTCTCCACGAACACCATTATATTGGGTGACATCAGATACATGAATATTGACTGGGGATACTACTCAAGCCGCAACAACCTCGCCCTACAGTCGCTACAATTTATACATTCATATGCTATGGCACAACCAGTCACCACAGCCACAAGGGGGAATACATATTGGACATGATCATCACCGACATGGGGACTCTATGTTACACACCAGCAATATACCCCTCATTGGTAAGGTTGGAACATTCAGCTATCTCAGTGGACATACATATACACTCCACACACCCATCCTGGGTAATCTTGGTGTGAACTTCTGATGAGTCAACGTCTCACTTCACCACAGCAAGGTGGTATCCTTCAGAGACCTTGAGACAGTGTGAAATACAGCTCCGACTGCTGAATCCTTTACATACACATTTGATGGACTCCTAGTGGACTGCATGGATTGTGCTACCCCAAATAACAACAAGACTCACTCCTCCAATGGAAGGGGACCTGTCTGATAGACACCAGCCATTAATGAGTTGTACAATGTCAGGAGGAAGCTACTACATGATAGAGCACAATCCCAGATGGGGAAAGCATCTGTGATCTGTACTAGCAGACAGCTATGATCACTCATGTACTTATCTAAGGTCTTCTTCTCACGGACAATTGCACCAGACAAATAGGACTATCACAAGGCCTTCATCTGTTATGTCAGGAACCTGGGTGGACACTCACTGATATGCTGTGAGTTACTGCATACTGACTACACTTACCCTGAACCCACGGGCATAGCCAACATCCTGGAAAACAGGTTCAGTGCAGATGTCTCCCCCCATCCCCCCTAGGGAGCAACTACCCATCCCAACAGAATGTAACCTCCCTGACACCACACAGTAACAGGTGAGTGCTGCCCTCCCCAAAGCATACATTACAGCATCAATGTGACCAGTTGGTGTCCCGGCCTGCATCTTACACGAGCTTCATGACAGACGTAACCCTCACATTACATCACTGTGCAATATTGGAGTTACTACAGGATATGTACCCATGGAATGGCATACAGCAACAGTGTTCCCACGCCACATAGTTGGTGCCAGAATGGAACACAGACAATATTGCCCTATAAGCCTAACTATCCTGTTATGCAAAGCTATGGAGTGTATTGTCATGGGACTCTTACACATAGACATCAGGAAACTACAGACACTGTGTTCCACATATTTCAGCATTGTTGTGGGCAGATCTTGCCTCTTGAACATGTTTGTATTTTTTTGACAGTTAACAGGTCCATCAACATAGGGACAGTTGTACACGCAGCCTACCTGAAGCTTGCTAAACCCTTCCTCACAATAACCCACTGGGCCATTATGCATTGGCTCACCAGCATCAATATGGACACATATCTCACATGATGGATTGCTACCTGGATCAGGGATAGCACCCAAATGGTCAGAATTGCAGGTGCCATGTCTGACTATACACCAGTTACACATGGCATCCCACACAGCTCAGTCCTGGGACCTCTCTTGTTCAGTATATATTTGTCTGACGTGCAGGCTACCACAGGGGGAATATGGCTGACCTTGTTCACACCTGACTGCAAACTGGGTGCCATGATCACCTCTCCAGCTGCCACATGCATACTCCAACAGGGTCTCTCAGAGATGGATGACTGGTGCCTGAGCCATGGCCTACAGCTAAATGCCATTAGTTGCGTAGTCATCCCCTTTGGGAATAACAACATGCCCACACTTTAACACATAGGTAGTACTCCATTACATATGGTAGGTGTTGTTAGGTGATTGGTGACATGACTTGTTCGTACTGTCACCTTTGACATTCACATTGCCACAGTGGTTGGACAGACCTTCTGTATAAGCAACCTTATCCCATATGGTTTCACATCTAGATCGAGTGATGTCATTGTGCCCCTATACAAATAACAACCGTGCTTGGTTAAATGCCACCTTTGGGGTATACCTTATCCAACACCTGCAGCAACTGTACTGGCCACAGATACCCAAGCAACAGCCACCCCTCAGCAATACCCATGAATCACATATCTCACAAAATCAGTGTGCCTCACAGTCACAGCCCTTAAGGCCAAACAATACACCAAATACAGTTGTTATAGGGGACTCTATTGTCCGGCACACTGACGTCCCGCTCAACTGACTGAACAAGGAGAAGGTCACTGTAAGCTGCCTGTCAGGTGGCAGCATCCACCACATAATGCAAGCACTCAGGTCACTCCAAAGCAGGTACAAGTATGACTCTGTCATTGTCCATGCAGGTGTGAATGACATGAGATGTACCTCCCTGGACTACAAGACATGAGACATAGAGCAGCTCTCTGATCATGTAGCCCAGGCTGGTATGACCCTGACCTTGGGTAGCATCTTGCCCTCGCCAAGAATGATGCCAGAGTATACAGACAAAATGATCAGTTTAAACAATTGTCTAAAGTATTGGTGTCATTCAATGAGGATCCAGTGTCTGTCATCCCGGGATGACATGCCTGACAAGCCACGTTGCTTCACTAGGGACGGCTTGCACCTTTCACCCTTAGGCTTTCGTATACTGGCCATGCCTCTTGCCACCCCCATAGTGCATTTTTTAGGCGAGGCTCAAAGGACATACACACTTCCATTGACAACCCAAGGATACAAAATCTAGAGGTAATGCTACTCAATGCCAGACGTCTACACCTCAAGATGCACACACTTAAGGCTCTCCTCAGTATGGAGAATATCGATGCCTGTGCAGTAACAGAAACCTGGTTCAAGGCTCCTGAGAGCACCCCATAACTACCAGGTTATAACTCATACCATGCGTTTCACACACAAAACTCAGACCGAAGCACAAAAGGAGGGGTAGTATCTATATTCATCAAAGATACCTACACCTCCAGGTTAGTGGCACTGCACAAAGCATCAGAAACCATCCATGTGCAACTAACAGTGGGCCAAACTGCATTTCAGTTTGTAGCCTGCTACAGAACACCCTCCCTATTACAGGAACCCCACTTGGCATTCCTGAGAACACTGGAGAATATCAAGGTCTCTCCTACAACTATGTTATTGGGTGACTTCAACTACCCAAACATTGACTGCAACAACTACTCATGCCCAAACACACTCACCCGACGGTGAGTCACAAGTCCTTCTTTAGTTATGTCCATAATATGGGTGGAAACTCCCAGATATGCTCTGAATTGTTGCATAACGGTACAAAATATACTGAAACTACAGACAGCCAACATCCTGGCAGACAGATTCAGCACAAACCTCTCCCCCCCTTCACCCACAAAGGAACAAATGCCTTTCCCAACTGAATGTAACCTCCCTGACATCACAGATGCATAGGTGAAAACTGCCCTCGCCAAAGCAGAAAACACAGCAGCTATGGGACTAGACAGTATCCCAGGCTGTCTTACACAAGCTCCAAGAACTGAACCCTCACATTAAGTCACTGTTCAAACTTAGCCTTATTACAGGATATATACCCGAATAATGGCATACAGCTACAGTGGTTCCACTCCACAAAGGTAGTGCCACAACAGACCCTGGAAACTATCGCCCCATAAGCCTGACTAGTCTGGTCTGTACAGCTATGGAGCGTATTATCATGGAACTCATAAACAAAGACATTGGGAG
Source organism: Protopterus annectens (assembly GCF_019279795.1). Lineage (NCBI taxonomy): Eukaryota > Metazoa > Chordata > Ceratodontiformes > Protopteridae > Protopterus > Protopterus annectens. The sequence continues at coordinate 1,563,166,798 of NC_056746.1, forward strand.
CCTCCAGCCACTGGACCCTACCCAATTTGGCTTTGTTAAGGGCAGATCTTGCCTCTTAAACCTAGTTGATTTCTTTGAAACAGTTACCAAAGCTATGGATGAGGGTAAGGTAGTCCACACAGCCTACATGGACCTCGCAAAAATGTTCAACACAATACCCCACTCGGATATCATACATAAGCTTAACAGCTTAAATATCAACCCCTATATCACAAGATGGGTTGCAAACTGGCTCAGGGATAGAACCCACATTGTCAGAATCGCAGGTACCATGTCCAAATAAAAACCAGTTACAAGTGGCATCCCACAGGGCTCAGTTCTGGGACCTCTCTGGTTCGGTATATACTTATCTGAGGTTCAGGCTAACACGGGGGCATTATGGCTGACAAGGTTAGCAGATTACTGCAAACTGGGGGCCATAATCGACACTCCAGTTAACACAAGCATCCTCCAGAAGAGTCTCACAGAGATGGATGTTTGCTGCCAGAGCCACAAGCTCGAGCTACATGCTATAAAGTGCATAGTCATCCCCTTTGTGAAAAACAAGGTGCACACAAATTACCACATAAGTGGTAATCCATTAAGTACAGAAGTAGTAACATGAGATTTGTGGACCAATGTAGATAGTAATCTCTTCTTTGATAATCACATTGCCAAAGTGGTTACAAACACCTTCTATATATGCCACCTTATCACGAACGGGTTTGCATCTACATCAAGTGAGGTCATTGTGCCCCTCTACTCGTCAGTCATCAGCACCATACTTGAATATAATGGCCGTTTTGGGATGTACCTTACCCGACACCTGCAGCACCTGGAGAGACCCAAAAGTACCTCTCCAAGAGGGTCATGGGCTACAAACAGATGTCATATGCAGCTCACCTAAGGAAACTCTAGCTCTGCTCAGTTGCTTACCACCTACTCAGAGGCAATCTATGCCTGACATACAAAGCCATGTCAAAGCCCGAATTAATGGACATGCTCCACCTCAAAAATCCAAGTCCCTTAGAGATACACGCTCCAGGGACTTTAACCTCAGCACAGGAATAAAAAGGACATGCTGGAGGGACAGATTCATTTCCCAGAGGCTCCACTCACTCTGGAATAGAAACCCAATTCATATTAGACATTGCCCCTCGCTTCAAGCCAAATTGGGACACATGGATGGGAAATTGCAAATTCACCCCTGGGATTTCTTCTGTGTCCCTGCTAGACAGAGGCACAGTAGCCTAAATGTACATGGGCTATCTTGTGTGATCTACTATTCACTGGCACAGTGTAGTACTCTGACAGGGCTGCAAAAGCCAAACACACTCTGGCTAGGCTTGTACATACCCTAGGGCAGATAGCCTACTATCGACTTCTGAACCTATGTTTCTGCTCAGGATGCACAATATTTACTGCTGATACTCTTTGCAGGTCTTTATCATCTTTGCTTTCCCAGTTTCTATGAACAACTTAGGTATCTGTGGAACATGTTTGATCATGACAGGGTTCCACTCTATTATATAAGTGTCTGTTGTCATGTAACTGTGTGCAGATGGCAGATTGCTGGATAGTGAGTGGTTCCTGGGTTAACACATGTAACTGCCAGATGTGTGGTCCACTGCTGTAGTCAGACATGGCCTAAGTGTGTGAGCATGCCCAGTTCAGGTTTTCCATGTTTTGTTACCTGACATATGTCTCATTTATCCAAGTGTGTGAGCATGCCCAGTGTGACCTTTCAGTATGTTGCAATCTGAAGTCCACTACATTTGTGGATGTGTGTGAACATGACCGATATTAACATTTATACTGTGTGTGTTGGAAGTCAAGTTCTGTTCTTACTGCAGGACTCACCTTTGTGTCATAACTCAACAGGGATTATGCTGTGCCTGCAGGGTTTCCATGAGATACTTTGCATAGACTTATCAACATTCCTTCATACTGGCTGAGCAATGCAATGCTGTCATGGTTTAGTGGTTCAGTACTTTAACTATGGTGCACAGTATCCTGTGTTCGAGGCCCATCACTGCTTTATATTTCCATACTGAGCAGACCAGACTGCTTAAGGGCCAGTTAAGCAAATATGAGCATGTTGGCTTTTATTCTGCTATGCCCTACCTAGACCAGGCTTGTCCGACATGGCTGTATATTTGCCAACTTTGCTGGACAGTGCCCAATATTACTCGACACTGACCACAGTTGTACTAGTTGGTGTGTGTATTCTGTTTGCATATAGTACATGGTGGTAAATGCTGTTTAGCACTACCTTAAATTGCTTGACACATGGAAATCATGCCCCAGGTGGTGCTGCAGGGCTGCCTATGTTGGATGCACATACTACACTCCTTGTACATGTTTGAAGCAGGTAGTGTCAACTTAGGCATCCCTTTTACTATATGTGTGGGTCAGAGAGAGGTATAATTTCCAGGGTTCCTACTGAGCCAGTGTAAGTGCTATGCATTGCCTCTTTGCCAAGGCCAAAGCATACTAGGCATGCCTCCTTCTGCCTACTGGGGCAGGCTCAGGTTGTTCCTCCTCCAAGTCACGCTCTGCCTGTGATGACCTTGGCAATGGTGGGGGGCTGTTTGGGCCAGGCCTATGCTGGTCCTGCTGCAGCTGTTTTCACAGGATCATATTATGTAGCATAGCACATACCATGACAATTTGGGTACATGTAGTTGGAGTGTACTGCAAGGCTCCACCAAATGTGTCCAGGCACTGGAACCGTGACTTGAGCAGCCCAAACACATGCTCGATTACATTTCGTGTTTGCGCGTGTACCTCATTATGGCATTCCTGTTCAGGTGTGTGTGCGTTTTTGATGGGTGTCATCAGCCACGGCTCCAGTGCATAGCCAGCATCCCCCACTAGGTGACCATGTGGGATGTCCCCATTGGCAAATGTCTGGTACAGCTGCGTCAGATGCCAGATATGGGAATCATGGTAGCTTCCAGGGCAGCCAGCACACACATTCAGTATTATGCCCTGGGCATCACACACGACCTGGCAGTTGATGGAGGGGAAGTCCTTGTGGTTGAAGTAAACCCTACCCCGCTCACTGGCTAATGCTTTGATGCATATGTGCGTGCAGTCTATTGCACCCACTACCTCAGGGTATTCCACTATTTGCTGGAAGAGACACATATTGCTGGCCAATACCTCACGGGAATTTGGGAAATATACATAATCACCGACATGTTCTGACATGGCATCCAGAAACTGGTGCAGTACCCTGGATGCTGATGCCTGTGATATCCCCATCATATCACCAGTTGGTCTCTGGAAGGTACCTGTTGCTAGTATTCGTAGGCCAACACATACCTTGGTTTCCACTGGAATGGGCTCCCCTCTGTTGGTTCTGTGTGTGAGGCGTGGCCTGCACAGCTCAACAATTTGCTGCATGAGGTCTCTGTCCACTCTATAGCGCTCCACTATCTCCAGCTCATGTAGCCCCTGGTAGGTTACCCTGGGCCTGTACACTCTTCTCCGTCTCCTCACTGGGGGTTGGTTGGCAGCAATCCCATTGTCACCACCCTCAGCATGTTGCATATGTCAGTTTATGACAGCAATGGCAGCCCCTAACATTTCTTTGTCTCAGTTAAGCCTTTTCAGTATTCACTTCTCTTAGCTTACTGCAGTGCTGCAGTGTCTCTGAGCAATACATGGTGAAAAGTTGTTTGCAAAGTTTTAAGTGCTGGGCTGGTTTATTGCCTGTGTAATTGCCTGATTCTGATTATTTCCACCTGCTAGCTCTGCTGACTCTCCCTGGTTAACTTCCTACTGTTTGTTGTGCTTCCTTTTCCCTTTCCATTTTCTCAGGGGGCAGCGCCGCTCACACTAGCTCAGACGTGCGTACACATGATAACATGCGTGCACACAGGCTTAGACGGACATACACTAGCTAATTCCTGCCTAAACGCGTGAACACGAGTGCAGAGGCACTTACAAGACTTTAAACTGCCTTATACATGTTTACTCCGGCTTAAACACGTGCACTGAAGCTTCCATGCATGCACACTGTCTTACTCGGGTTTACAGGCGCGCACACGTGCGCATACATGTTGCAGGCATTTTTCAAGAAACTTTGGTGATAACCACAGCATGCACCTTCTATTTCTTGACTTTAGCTAGGATGCCTGATGACACACCTCTTTCAGTGATGAGCAACTGACAGCTAACACATGACACTCTGCTCCAATGAGATTATCTTCTTTCATACATACCCCCTCCTGATGTCACCTATATCCTACTCTGTTACTCCCCTTATCCTAGTCTTACACTCCACTGACTGTGCTCATTTGCTATGTAGACTTGGGATTCACTATCCTTACCCATATTTGCATAGGATTGCCTACTAATGCTTGGTTACATCTCTTAGACTGGGTTCCCCCCTTAGCAACCCCTACTCGGTAGCCATGTTGTCTTCAGCCTGCCATTGCCTTGCCTTGTACAATACAAATCCCCATAAAATCCACATTTGTGGGTTTTAATTTTTTTTTCTGGTTTTTAGAGTGCAGCCCGTTTGCGCGACGCTGCGCTATGCTTAAACATGGAAAATCGGAAAAAAAAATAAATTACTTTTTTTTCATTTTGCATCGGGTAACATTGCCAATGGTCATATATTTGGCCATTGGCATGCTTCCTCTACTGGATGCAACCTTTATTTGGAGCTGTCACGGCTCCATTTTGCTATTTGCAGAATTGTACTCAGTTGTCAACTGAGTACATTTCTGCAGATAACACTACTCTTACTCGGACAGGTTCGGGTTTCCTGGATCACAAATCTACCTCATTTGCATGCCTTTCAGCTGCAATTGAGGTAATTTGCATGTCCAGGCCCTGTCCGTGTAAAAGCCGTTTTAGGAGCTCTCTTACACGCCCCTACAGGCTGTTCCTGAATTGCTCGTCAGACATGATGGCTGCATGGAGTCTTACTCTACTCTTAGACTCCGTGCAAGCCATCGTGAATCCGGCCCAATATCTAGACATTCCGTTTTTTATTTAAGTTTTAAAATGTATTTATTTTATTTTATTATTTATTTAGCATTTGTTTACTGAGAAAGTCTCACTTGGAAAAAAGCCAATTTTCAGCGGAGGCCTGGGGGAAAAATGCTCTAAGTGCATGTCTTTGAAAATATATTGCAAAGTATCATCACAGTTACAATTCATCGATCACACACTTAACCATACCTTAGGGTCACTTTATCACTTACATTGTTTAGTTAGATATTATTGTTATGATTTTGTATGTGTTTCTTGTTTAAATTCTTTCTGCTACTTCAATGAAAACAACCAAACTTATTGTTCAGCAAACTATGGTACTTTCTATTGCTGTTAAAAATAAATAAAAATAATAATTTGAAAAAAAAAACCCAGCCTAGTAGTAACATATGCATCTATGAACATACTTGAAATATAAAAATACTGGAAATATTGTTTATTTCCTGAAAATGTTACTCATGGACACTACAGACTGGGCATAAGGGTAATGTTCAATTGTCCCATATCAACAAATAAACTGAAAAAAATCCTAGCATAACCCACATGTTCATCTTGTATTATTGTTACTATACTGTGGAAAATGGTAGTTTTTTAAAAAAGCACACTTAATACTGATATATTTATTACTTATTTTAATAATTGTATTTATTTTACTTAATTTTGTTTACCAGAATAGATTACCGATCATAGCATAACCAATTGTAGGCACAGCCTAGGTTACAATAAAAATAATAGCAACAAAAATGTAACAATTACATCCCACAGTGGAACATGAATTTGATGCATACTAGTCAGAAAATAGAGACAGTATATACAAATTTTCTAAGCATAAAAGTGAAATCAGGGGAGTAGCAACAAAAGAGTGAGAAGCAGGTCTAGCCTTGAAAATTGCAGCAGGTAACGCAAGGTGTTTAGGGGACAAAGCAAGCGATAAGTAATGATACATTCACAAGAGTCCAAGCATCTTTGGGGACTGAGAAAGGTAAAAATGTTAAGATGATAGTGAGCAAGGAGAAAGAGAAGCTGTGTACACATTTACAGGAAGCAGAACCATGGTGATCTTATTACTGGTAGATGTACATAGAAAGTATTAGTAGTAGCATTAATTCAGGACTGTAACTTTTGAAACAAACAATATACTACAAATATGTGAGTTTGCTGCAATTCCATTTAGAATGTAGTGCTAGAGAAATGTTTAATGTCATGCATTATAATAATATTCAAACTACTGCAGATAAAGGAAACCACCTCCTGATATCACCCAGACTACACTTCTCACAGCATCCACCTCTTCAGTTTCAGAACAATGAGTAACTACCATTCCAATATGTCTCTCTCTCTGTATATAGAGAGATGCGTGTGCACACATGCATGTACACACGCACACACACACACACACACACACACACACACACACACACACACACACACACACACACACACACACACACACACACACTTCAAAGGAAGCATAAGAAAAGGAACCAGCACAGCTGCCTTTGAATGTTTTGATAGAGCACAGCTGAACCATAGTTTAGATGTGAATTAAACACTCTCATGACTGGATAGGGGGGTTATGGATTGGAACACCAAAGTGATGTCATTTATCGAGTACAATGCCCTGATAAGATGCATATGTCGACTACAATTCTTGACGAGCTTCACAGAGGGAAACATTTCTATCTGTAAATGCTCATGTACATCTTGCTCCCTTTAACTGTATACTGCAGCATGGAAAAAAGAAACACAGGCAGACAGACAGACACATACGCAGGTACAGAAATATGGATGTGTGGGTGACAGTTTAACAAGACAATATAGTGTCAGCCTTTTTTTACTCTGGTTCCCTCATATGCAGATGCCAAACCTAAGCATGCCCCACTATACAGCGCTCGTCACAACAGGGGACAGATGCTACCATACTTAATTTTCTTTCTTTACTGCGTAGCATTTCCCCAGCAGTCATGTTAATACTCATGTGCAGGGTGCACTGCCTGTCATACTATGTACCTTGCTTTAAGATACCTTCTCTGATGTAGCACTACACTGCTTCAGTTCTAACAGTGATCTGTATAATGTAGAAATTGTATTGTATATTGAACCTGGGCACAGAACTTTTAATTTCTTTATTGGCCATGATGTACATACTGACAAGCAATGATTTTATTTGTGAATCATGCAGCTATTGGTTTAGTGAACTGAATATCTCCGCCAAGCTTCTTGTAGACATAGCAGATTGCTTCTCTGAATCCAAACACTTGAGTAAGGGATATTGCTGTTCAGTAGATTTATTTCAGTTAGGTGTAACAAGTTTAAAAAGACTCTCTGTTTGTATTACTTTGGTACTTTAAGTACAATCTTGTTATTCTTTATGGGCCAGCTGATCTGACCTTCACACAGCTTTGGTGCAATTGTAGCAGATGACGTCTTGCTGAATTAAATAATACTGCACAGTGACCTGTCTTTGGCTTCTGTTCATTTGTGTTTAACTCCTACAGAATCCTTAAATAATGCCAAGCCACACCACTCTGACACCAGTATTCCAAATATCTGCTGCACTTTAAACCCACTCAAAAACATGTACAGTCAAACAAAGACACACGCACACACACACACACACACACACACACACACACACACACACACACACACACACACACACACACACAAAAGCACTCTGTGCTTCTCTTCTTCATTGGACTCGGGGAAGATGGTGGGTGAACATCATAATATCAACATGTGAAGAGAAGAGAAATAAATAGTAACATTAAGTAGATGAGTAAACATCTATATAGTATAAAGTTGGAAGGTTAGGAGAAAGTGCTTACTGGGTGTAAGAGAAGAGGGTGTTATTACAACCTGAATATGGAAAAACAATACAAGACAAGAGGCAGCAGACAATGAGGAATATGGAAAGATATGGAGAATTGCTATGAAATAGACATTTAGAAAAATAACAGAGAAAAAGAAAAGGTTTAAAAGGCGAAAGTGAAATTAATGTGGAGACAAGAAAAGCTAAAGGTGTAATAAAGAAGGAAGAAGAAGGAAGGTTAGCACATTAAAAGTATCTGCTAAGACCCTGTATACGCCTCAGACAAACTAACAGGTAAGGAACTTGAGATGCAAGTAGAATGGCTAATGCTGACTGTTAACCTACCTTGGGACAAGGGATTGTAACTAGTCTAAAGAGAGCCACTGTGACTCACAATTACTCTAAGAATGCTTTTCTGTAATGCAAGGTAAACTCAGTCACAGAAACAAAAAAAAGCAACCAAATAAAATAACCAATTTTTTGGCAAACAAATACTCAGTCACAGATCACGGATTACTTCCTCTTGCTTTTCACCCTCTTCAGTCATGATGACCTCTGGGTCTGGTAGTGCTGCCTGGAGGGCACATTCTCTATTGTAAGCTACAGTTGCCCTTTTTGCTGCTTGTAGAATAGGTGTTGGGACTTCCACAGAAAAACAGTCACTGTCCTCATTCATTTTGATTACTAGCAACGACTTAAGTGTTTTAACATTCAGTGACTGCCTTGGCTCTGCTTTAACTTTTCTAACCATGCAGAATGCTCTCAGGTTCACTACTTGAATGTGGCAAACAAAACAGCATTAATATGAGCTGCATAAAGATATTTCTTTCACTTCAGGGCTTTGTTTGTAGGATTGCTGACCAGTACTTCAGGAAACATGCATCTGTTTCCGTCTCCTGGCTGTGCTGTTGCTGTAGCCAATTGAAGTTAGTAAGTTGGTAGATGGCAAATTCATCCTTAAGTTGACTTTGTTCTTGGCATGACTCGCAAAGTCCTAGACAAGCTGTACCTGTAGTAGCAGTACCAACCACAAGCAGTGCAGCTGAGGACCCAGACATCTCTGCCTCAGATTGCTCTGCATGGGTGATCACTGGGTCCTCAGCTGCACTGCTTGTGGTTGGTACTGCTACTACAGGTACAGCTTGAAAAGAAGAAATATTTTTGCCTGACCTGACCTATTTCAAATGAAAGAAAAAGAACTACTTAATCCCCTCTAAGTATGAGAACAGAAAGTATGCTGAAAGCCACATATTAGTAACAGAGATATTAAAGAGAACAGGTCTTACCTTTTTCACTTTCAGCCATCTCTGCTTCTCCAAGTTGTCCCTTAGACTGTCTGATGGTGGTTGTTGTGCTTTTTTTTTTTTTTGTACTACTTGATCCTTGTGCTACAGGTGCAGCAGGTGTGGCAGAAGTACTTTGTAAACTCTTGCAAAATCAAAATGTGGTATCATGCAGCTACTGGTCAGTGTACAACAGAGACATGAAACAGTATAGGTGAGCTAGCTGGATTAGTGGGCTATGGTAATTATATTAAAAAAACTGAGACTTTTAGCATCTTTACTCTTCAGTCAAGTTCATTAAATAGACAGGGTTTATGACAAACACAGCTAGTCAGACTCAAACAAACACAGCAATGAAGTCCACACACACACACACACACACACACACACACACACACACACACACACACACACACACACACGCACACACACACACGTGCACATGCACACACAGACATACACACACACACACACACACATACACACACACACACACACACACACACACACACACACACACACACACACACACACACACACACACACACACACCTATTTCAGAATTTACATGAATGCTTTATATTCATATGTTTTTCATAACTGAGAAAGACAGCTGTATATGCTTGATAATCAATAGGCACAGTGTGAAATGTCATGATGGGACACAGAAACACAACAGAGAAACCTGAATTAGCTGTTCATGCTTCTGTAAGCCTAACATACACACAAGACATCACAACCTTTCTACTTTTTTCTACTATATAATGTCTACGCATAGAAAATGGCCCATGTGATAGTGTTAGTGTATGTACTTTGTAAAAAGCAGAAGACAGTTACTCTACAATGTACAAACAATCCAAAATTAACCAGAAAAATGTAATTTATGTCTATTCAAAGAGATATTACAGACAGCACAAATCCAGACAAACTACCCAGTTAACAAAAAACAAACACAAAAAAAAAAACACTGTAGCTAGTGAATCTATCTGCTGCTTTTCAGATCTCTATTAAACATGGACAATGTATAACATACTTACTAAGCCCAGAGACTTGTATTGTTAAAGCTAAACATCTCTGAAACCCTCTTCCCATATGTTGTTAATTATGGGACCTGTAAACCTGTCACAAAGTTCTCTGTTGTGATTTAACACCTTCATCCAATTTTTAAGGAACAGAGTGGAGGAGGGAGCCAAGACTGACTGAAGCAGCATAGCGCAGGTCTTTTTACAACCCAGGCCTCCCCATCATTTCCCCTCCTCCAGCTATCCAGCACAGATAATGCTCTCTCTCTACTTGCACACCACCACAAAGCACAGGTTAGAGGCTATCAGCTGATGCATTGCTTTTAAGAACAAAAATAAGTGTAGAGATCATATCTGTCAGTCTGTTAGTACGACAGTAGTTAGTGATAAAGCCAAAAATATAAGGGGTGGGGTGTGGACGCCAGAAGCCAGGGAGATAGTTTAGTTTAAATACTGCCTTTATGAAGTGGGTACAATAACACACTTTGCATTATAATACATTTTCTGAAGCATATGATGTCTGACACTAAAAGCACGTGTCATTACTTTGTTTACTGACTTAGTACAGTCCTCAATTTACCAAGAAATGTACATCTCAAAAGACAAAAGCACCTTAGCACTAGTAACCATATACTTTTAGGACAGTAAGCTCTGAGGTGGGTAAAAGTGGACAGTACATACACTAACTGACATTGCATAGTAATACAGGTACAATATTGATAGTAACCACAGCATATACATACTATGGGTAAAATATGAAACAATTATCAGCTTACTAACAATTTCAGTTACAAAGCTCACTGGATGGTTAAAATCTTTTATTTTATACTTGCAAAATGTTCTTTTTCTCTCTACCCTACTATATGCCTCTCCTGTCCTCACTCACCTTAACAAATCTGATCTGGCCAAGCTCTCATCCTGCTATAATCACATTGCCAGGTTCGTTACAGACCTACCCTACAGAACACACCACTGTACTAACCTGAAAAAGCTTGGATGGATAGAATTCCCACACCTTCTTCACCAGTCCCAACTCATAGAGGCCTTCAAAATCCTTAAACAACCTGAGAATACCCCAGCACTAAAAAACGTAATGACTCCCTACTCCAATCTAAGCTGCCTTCGCTCAGCAAACAGACTCCTTGTCCAAACAACTAAATCTCTCAACCTAGGTGGTGGCCGGCTATTTGCCAACACCACTGGTAAAATATGGAACTCTCTCCCAAATAACATCACGCTTGCAACTTCTCTAAGTCAATTCAAAAATAGTCTAAAACTCCACTTCAAGTCACACTGGCTATGTCCTTGCTCAAACCCAGACTAGCTCTGTGCCATTAACTAAAACATAAACAACTAGCTAAGATGATAAGTACTTTGTATACTGTGATAAAGAAATATGTATCCTGTCTAACTCTATGTCATTATACTGCCTACCGTCCTTGCTAATATGTTATTAATGTTACATTTGTAGTAATCTCAGAAATAGTAATGGCAGTCTTGTACTTGTATGCAAATAGCCTATGTTTTTGTTAAGTTCTTTCAGCTCATTTACTGTACCTAATTATCAATGTAACTCTGTTGGAGCTTTTCTCCCCGGGCCTCCGCTGAAAAAGGACATGTATCCAGTCGGACCATCCCGGTTAACAAATGTAAAATAAATAAATAAATAATAAATTTTGATCACTTAATATAATTCAGTATTATTTCCCATGAATGTTGTTGTGTCTTTTGGCTTTTCCCGGTTAGGGGTTGCCACAGCGGTACTCTGGTCCGCTAATGATTGGCAGTAGATTTTTACGTGCCGAGTTGCCAGCTCTGATGCACAGCCTTCAACGAAGGTACGCCCATTCATGCATTTCTCCACACAGAAGATGCTCTAGTTGAGAACTGAACAGGACAACGTCTTACTATGAGGCGACAACGCTACCACAGCACCACCACCGCAGTGAATATACTTCTAAAAACTTGTAGGATGGGGCGCCTGCTTCAATAAGAAACACTACATGATCTTAGTTCTATGTAATAATACAGTTTCAAAAGTCGTCTTGAAAGCTAACATTATATTGCAGTTTCTTATTCAGTTCTTATTCTTTTGCTATTAATCTCCACTCCATGATAGTCTGTGAATTATGTGAGATTCATAAAAAATATGCATTGCATCAGAAGGGACTAATGGGTAAACTGAATTTAAAATCAGCAAAAGGCACAGATACCGCCCCATAGAATTCATTATTTAGTTATATGGCTGCAGCTATTATGGCATCAGAACTATAGGAAAACAGCAAAGGTTTTTGCTATGCATTCAAAGTCAGATATTGTTCATATGCTTTGCAAACACAACACAACACATAACACACTTTGATAAAGCCAGCTAGTTGCACCCATAGTCATGAAAGTATATTTCTGAAAATTTCAGGTGAACACAGTAAATGATCTGGCTAGAGATCTAATCTGAGTTTAGCATTTTTGACAGTACAGCCAAGAACACAAACTTCAACAGTTTTAGACACAGCTACATCCATTGCTGACATATATTACTTTTAATTACAATTTAACAGAGGTTTTTACCACTCATTACAAAACATATTCTTTAATTTTACTGTATAAGATATGTCATGTATCAGACTCTCAACCTTAATATATATCATTCATTCATTAAGTCCATTTTCCTAAACACACTTAATCTAACTCAGGGTCACAGAGAGCAAATGCTCTTTCCTCAATTCCTTTTATCTAAGCAATACTGTATATCCCTTAGAATTAATATGATATGATATGATATGATATGATACGATATGATATGATATGATATGATATGATATGGACATATGTTGAAGTTAAGAGGTATACATTTTGTGCAAGATGTTATGACTGTAATTCTGTGCTTAGAAAGTATACAGCTATGTTTTTTATGTCCACATGCTGAAATATGTGCAGATAAAAGGCTTCTGATTAAATTAACAGCTAGGCTCTCTCTTTGCTGGAATCCACTTTTCTTGCATTACATTTACACTAAATGTGATGAACATAATTTTCTATGTACTTTGGCAAGCTGTTGTGCTGATTTTATTTCTTGCAGTGTTACCAGTGCCTGTATCAGCCCTAACATGATATTAACACTGCCAGTGTGTGGATTCACCTAGTCAAAAAATTTTGAAAATGTCTGAATAAATAAATAAACCTTTACTCAGATTTAGAAACTACAGTATAAACTCAGTGTTGGATTAGGAAGTTACAGGAATGCAGGTCATTTATCATGTCTAATACATGATATATAGCCTTAATAGGATGAAAATATAAATGCAATTAGAGTGTAAATAATACATTTTTAATCGCTGATCATAGGCAAATCACTTGGGACAAAAATGCATTTCGTGAATGCAGATTTTCACATAATTTACTGTATGCATTCTATGGAGCACCATTAGTTTAACTTTTTTAGTCTATACCTCAGTAGAGGAGGTACAAAATTCCAGGAACCTTTATGACATCTGCTCTTCTTGTATGCAGTTCTTGAACTTTCCACGGTGCTGTTTCCTAATTAACTGGCATACTGCTAAGTTTTGGATGCAGTGTGAAGTACTAGCAAAGATCTGAGACTGGATCCAACAGAGGTTCTTTACTCAACTTCTGACCTTGAGGAGTCACTTTATTCTGCTATTTTAAACCTATTTTTTCATTTGCCTCATGCTTATTGAATCTGTTGTTTATTAAGAATAACTTTTCAGATTGTTAAAGGTCCATGTGGACCAGTACTCAACATCAATTAATAAATATAAGTAAAAATAAACTAGTCACGTAACATAAAGCAGGGCTGAAGAGTCAGGTAAGAAGTGTACATTTTGCAGCATACAGCAACAACATAAACAATCAGGCAGGCAGTAATATTTATTTTAAAATGGACAATACACACCAGCAGGAATGGTCCCCTGGAACTCAAATATTTCATATCCTATCTCCCAGTATGCATTCAGAATAAATCCTTAAGGCATATTTCATATGCAGGCAAACTTGAGCTAAGAGGATGCTAATGAAAACTAGTCTTGGGGAAAGAATTCTTACCTTAGTAAGAAGCTGAGATCCCTTATAAGATCCTCCAAAGCTACCTATGAAAACAAAATCACCACTGATTCTAAGGGCAACAATAAAGCATTCTATAGTTATGTCAAGAATCTCAATGGCAGCACCCAGATCTGCTCTGAGTTACAGCACAATGGCACGAAAATTACAGAACCAACTGATATTGCCAACATCCAGGCAGATAGGTACAGTGCTAACTTTATCCCCCCCCCCCACCCCCTAAAGGGCCCATATCTATACAGGAAGAATGCAGAGTCCCTGTAATCACAGCAATGCAGGTAAAATCTGCACTCTCTAAAGCCAAAAACACAGCATCCATGGGACCGGACAACATCCCAGGCTGCATTTTACACGAACTTCAGAATGAACTGGCTGCCCACCTAAGCACCATGTTCAATCATAGCCTCACATCAGGCTTTGTGCCCACTGAATGGCATATAGCAACAGTTATCCCACTCCACAATGGGGGAGCCAAAACTGATCCCGAGAACTATCACCCTATTAGCCTGATGAGCCTGGTCTGCAAGGCCATGGAATGTATCATCATGGAACTCATAAACAAAGACATTGGTAACCTCCAAACTGTGGATCCCACCCAGTTCAGGTTTGTGAAAGACAGATCATACCTCCTGAACCTGATTAACTTCTTTGAGGCAGTCACCAAAGCCGTAGATGAGGGTAAGGTGGTTCACACAGCTTATCTTGACCTCGCCAAGGCTTTCAACACCATCCCCCATTCTGGAATTATAGCTAAACTCACTAAACTCACTAAACTAGGCATAAATCCCTACGTCACAAGATGGGTTGCCAACTGGCTCACTGACAGATCCCACACTGTAAAAGGTGCACACTCCAAATCTGACCTCAAACTAGTGACAAGTGGAGTACCACAGGGTTCAGTCCTGAGATCTCTCCTGTTTGGTATCTACTTCTCTGAAGTACAAGCTAACACAGAAGGCCTCTGGCTAATGAAGTTCACAGATGACTGCAAACTAGGAGCCATAGGAGAGTCCCCAAATGATGTGGAAATCCTACAGAAGGGCCTCGCTGAGACAGATGCCTGGTGTCAGAGCCATGGCCTCAAGCTCAATGCCAAAAAGTGCATTGTCATCCCCTTTGGTAAAAACTTTGTACCCATGAACTACTACATAGACAGAGGTCTACTTAACACTGAATGTGTGATAAGAGACCTTGGGACACAGGAGGACAGTAGTCTGTCCTTTGATAGTCACATCATCACAGTAGTCAGGAAATCCTTCTACGTGGCACACCTCATCATAAAAGGGTTCTCATCCAGGAAAAAAGAGGTCATTGTTCCCTTCTAATTGACACTCATTGGACCCATTATAGAGTACAATGCCATTTTGGAATGTACCTCACAAAATATCTGCAGCAGTTGGAAAGGCCACATAAGTACCTTACAAAGAGGATTTTTGGCCTCAAAGAGATGCCCTACACTGACTGTCTCAAAAAACTCCAGCTTTACTCCGTAGCATATTGCCTACTCCTAGGTGATCTCTACCTAACATATAAAGCTATGTCAAATCCAGAGCTGTTGGACATGCTACACCTAAAGAAATCCCAAGCCCTCTGAGCTACATGCTCTAGGGACCTAAACCTTGTCACCACAATAAACAGGACATGCTAGAGGGATAGATTCCTGTCCCAGAGACTTCCCATACTCTGGAACAGGCTACCCATCTATGTCAAGCAAAGTTCTTCATTAGCACTCTTCAAGAAAAATCTTGATGAGTGGATGGGAAATAGGAAATACACCCCGGGGATCACTTCTGTGTCTCTGCTCAACAGTGGCACAGGAAAATAACTTTCTTGGGTGGCGTAAGCCAGGGAACCTTGTTGGCTAGGCTTACGTAGGCCCTCGGGCCGATAGCCTAGTACCTCTCTATGAACCTATGAACCTATATAGATTCTAAATCAATTATAACTCTTTAGTCCAAAAGAATTTCCCAAGGCTGTTTAACTTAATCTTGTTTACAACACAGGTGTGATTACTCATGCTAATGGCACTATTTATTATTTTTTATCTGCTTCATGGAAAAGGAAGGATATCATTTTTGCCCCTATGGCAATTCTAAGTGTATAAGTTGTCCGTGGTCTGCATTTAACAAGCATATTCTACTCTACTTTCCTCCTCCCCAAATAATTAAAATTATAGCTGCTTTATAATAGCTTGGAAGATACAAGAAACAAAAAGCAGTGCTTATAAGACTGTAATTGTCATTATGCCTAGCATGTAACATATTAGGCAGTTATTTCTAAGGGGCAATATTTTTTGTAACTCAAGAGCACTATTGGCCCTGCTTAAAACATATATTGAAATGAATAAACAAGCCAATAAAGAAGACAGCTTTATCAAAAATCATGCATGCTTGACTTGGAATGAAAACAATCTATCGAAAGAATAAGAAATGTCTTTCATCTAGTTTGCTAGCAATAGATAGACAGACACAAACACAAATGCACATTGCCCCTTTAATATTATATACTACCCACAACATAAGCGATTATTTGTTATAGATGCACATACCTCTCAATCTCTTAGAGCAAGATATCTGGACAAAGTGACACTTTTTAAACATTGCTCTTCCATATGTAGAATGTTGATAGAATAACAAGTTTTGAATAGCATGAATTTTCTGAAGGATGAAGTCTGAAAATCAAATATTGTGTCTGTTGCCTGATGTGATGATATGGGCAAGTGCCAGCATAGCCAGCTGGAGTTTTGTAAAGAATGATATGTCCTTTGAATATCAAACTGATTTATACAATATGCTTGTGTTACAAATGTATTAGAACTGTATCTCATTTGTATATTAAACTGCTTTGTAAAGATGCTTGTGCTGAAAATGTATTTGTGAGGTTTGCCTGTGTTAAAATGTATCAGCAGTGCACCCTGCAGAAATAAAGAAATGTACATGTATTATTGTAATTGAATTATATGTATACATTTTAATAGAGGGCACTGGGACAGGAAAAAGGTTAACATTAAGTAAAATAAGGGAAATGTAAATAAATTGTTAAACCATTAAAATGGTACCCCACAGTGCTGAATAGGACTGAAGATGTTACATCTGGGAGAAGTCTTTGTTCATTAGTGCAGTAAAAGAAGGGAAGCTCCAGGGCACTGCCATAAACATTTGGATGTGTATTGCAGCCGTCTATACTAAATTCTTGTTTCAGCTTCATAAGGAAATATTGTAAGAACCTAGAGTCAAGTGACCAGATGAGGTCCTTCTTCCAGCCCTCTTGGGAATTATATTTTAGATATTAAAACGTGAAATTTCAGAGTACTGAGTATTCTGTTTGGGAACATATACTAGAAAGACCCTCACCTACAGCATCTTGCCTTGTGGTAGTAAGTAAATTAACTAGGGAATAGTAATTATTTTAGATTCAATCAGGAATATAGTCAAGCTTAGTAAGAGAGTGTTTTTCTTTATTTGTATGAGTTCATCAATGTTAATTTCAATATTTTCTGTGAATTGAACTCTGGGGTTTACTGTAAATATATGTTCAATATTTTCATGCTCTTTTATTATTTATTATTAAATATATTTAAACTTTTGTTGTGGCTGGTCCTTGTAGAAAGTACTTAAGCTTTGAGAGTGATTATATTTATTCGGTGACACTGTATGGGCCATTCCAGAAGACCGAGCCATCCTGGTGAACTACTATCATTTGTATTAGTATTAATACTACACAGTATAATTGGACATGTTTTGTTAAGGCCCTTAGAGTAGCTGATTGTAGAAGGTCTGACAGCAGTGATAACTACCTAATAGTCTGGGAAGAAGGGGGTATAGCTAGTAAACCTGTGGCAGCCTTTCCCAGGGTGTGTGTGTTTGTGTGTGTGTGTGTGTGTGTGTGTGTGTGTGTGTGTGTGTGTGTGTGTGTGTGTGTGTGTGTGTGTGTTTGTGTGTGTGAGGTCGCAGGCACTGTAGGTTTATGTGTGTGTGTGTGTGTGTGCCAGTAGAGACACAGCCTCGGCATGTGTGGCAGCACTATGCTTTGACATACTGGACAGGTCCGAGCCATGCATGGAAGAGGATCAGGTTTGTTGTGCACATCCCCACCCATGAGAACTGCCTCTACCAGGATATGTACAGGCTATTCCATGACCCTAACTAGAAGTCAGTGTGCTACCTGAACATTGCCAGTTGATATGTCTGCATGACCACATTTAAGGCTATGACCATGTGTTTTGGCCTCTCCTGCTATACAGACATTCACAACCGATGAAGCAGTGGAAGTGCCTTTGGTATCTTTCCGTTGTACTCTTCCCAGTTTACTCATACTTGTTTTCTTATAAGGTTTCCATATTCTTATTCCATATGCAAGTTTGGCTCTAATGTAATTAACAAACAATGAC
>NC_056746.1:1563190370-1563195370 GCF_019279795.1 Protopterus annectens
AGTGATGTTTGTCGTTTATCTGTGTATTTATGCTCGGATGTGTAATGTGTTGAAGGGATCCAATTCACTGGCTACCCTTTGTAAGGTGATTGCGGGACATATTGCAGTGTGAGTTCTGCCTATGGTTCCTGTGAGGTATGCCTCCTGCCGTTTTACACTGCAATTTACATGCATATGCAATACATTTCACAGGTATGTGTTTTTATGACCTCTTACGCTATGACATCTGCAGAGTCTCACTTTACATTAAAACATGGATATACTGGCATATGGATTGCAGGGTTGCAGTGACCCATCTCAGGACAAACAACTTTCAGTTTTAACTTAACATTGTGGTATAGTATGGGTGTACAGCCAAAACGTCTCATTTTTGATAGGCATGATGCATGTTATTGAATCCCTTTACTGTATTACTTTCATGTCCCAAATCTCCTGTGTATAATACAAACTGTCTTAAATGGCTTCATTGGCTTACACATTTTTTTCTGCTGTACCTTTCCATATAAATGTTTTGTTATGAAAATAATCTTTATGTTCTTAATGTTCACTGTCTCCATGACTTCTGTTAGTGGATTCCACTCCCACCTTCAGTGTCTGTGTTACCTGGCATTCCATTCTTTTTATATTTATGTATTTATCTGTTGATGTTGATTATATCCTCACTACAGACTCATGTGTACACACTCACTTCATAGGTTCATAGGTTCATAGGTAGGTACTAGGCTATTGGCCCTAGGGCCTATATAAGCCTAGCTAAATGGTACCCTGGCTTTTGCCATCCAAAAAAAATATTTTCCTGTGCCCCTGTCAAGCAAAGCCACAGAAGGGACTCATAGTCATATGAAGTGGTTCATAGGTTCATAGGTATGTACTAGACTAATGGCCCTGGATCCTTTAAAAGCCTAGCCCATAGGATTACCCTGGCATCATGCCACCCAACCTCAGTTCCCAGTGCCTCTGTCGAGTAGAGCCACTGGAGTGATTCCTGGGGTGAATTTTCTATTTCCCATCCACTCATCAAGATTTCTCTTGAAGAGGGCCAGTGAGGCACTCCACTTGACATGTATGGTAAGTCTATTCCATAGCATTGGCAGTCTCTGGGTTATGAAGCTGTCCCTCCAGCTTGTTATGTTGATTGTGGTAATGAGATTGAGGTTTCTGAAGCATTTAGTGCAGAGGGATTAGGATTTCTTTAGATGTAGCATTTCTAACAGAGCTAGGTCAGACATGGCTTTGTAAGTCAAGCAGAAATCGCCTTTAAGTAGGTGATATGAGACAGAGAATAGCTGGAGTTTTTTGAGTCTGTTCATATAGGACAAGTATTTAAGGCCTAGGATCCTCTTTGTGAGGTACTTTTGCAGCCTCTCCAGTTGTTGCAGGTGTCTAGTGAGGTATATGCCAAATGGGGCATTGTACTCGATTGGCCTAATGAGGGAAGAGTAGAGGCAGACAATGACTTCTTTCTTCCTGGATGCAAAACCCTTAGTGATGAGATGTGCCTCATAGAAGGACTTTCTGACCACAGTGGCAAATGTTGTGTTCAAAAGAGAAGTTGTTGTCAACCTGTCTTCCCAGATCTTTTATGATGCCTTCTGTGTTCAGTGGACTACCATCAATGTGGTAATTCATGGGAACTGGGTTTTTCCCAAAGGGGATGACGACACATTTTTTGGCATTGACTTTAAGGTCATGGTTCTGACACCAGTCGTTGATCTCAGTGAGGGCTTTCTGTAGGATGTCAACATCACTTGGGGAGCTAATTATGGCTCCCAACTTGCAATCTCCTGTGAACTTTGTTAGCCAGAGTCCATTCATGTTGGCCTGGACTTCAGAGAAGTAGATACCAAACAGGAGAGTATCTAGGACTGAACCCTGTGAGACTTCACTCGTGATGGGTCGGCAGTCTGACTTGGAGTCAGCTATTTTCACACTGTGGGTTCTACCTGTGAGCCAGTTTGCAATCCACCTAGTGATATAGGGGTTGGTGCCTAGCTTAGTGAGTTTTTCTATGATTTCTGAGTGGGGAATGGTATCAAAGGCCTTGGCCAGATCAAGGTAGGCTGTATGAACCACCTTGCCTTCATCCACAGCTCTGGTGACTGACTCAAATAAGTCAACCAAGTTGAGCATGCATGATCTACTCTTCACAAAACCAAACTGTGTGGGATCCAGAGTTTGGATATTCCCTATTGTTTGTGTCTTTCGGCTTTTCCCAGTTAGAGGTCACCACAGCGGAACTCCGGTGCGCTAATGATTGGCAGTTGATTTTTACATACCGGCTTGCCAGGCCTGACGCACAGCCTTCAATGAAGGTACGCCCATTCACACATGTCTCCACGCAGAAAACACTCTAGCTGAGAATCGAACCGGACAGCGTCTTACTGTGAGGTGACAACGCTACCTCAGCACCACCACCGCGGATAATAGTTTGGATATTCCCTATATCCGTGTTTATTAGGTCCATAATGATGCATTCCATAGCTTTGCATATCAGACGTGTCAGACTAATGGGGAAAATGTTCTCAGGGTCTGTAGATACTCCTCCTTTGTGGAGAGAGATGACTGTAGCAGTGCACCATTCGGTAGGGACAAAGCCTGAGGTGAGGCTGTGATTGAACAGGGCACACAAGTGAGGTGCCAGTTCACTCTGTAATTCATGTAGAACACAGCCAGGGATATTGTCTGGTCCCATAGAAGTTGGATTACTGGCCTTGGACAGTGCTGTTTTAACATGTGCAGCAGTAATACTAGGTGCCTGGCAATTTACTGGTATTGTGATTTGTCTTTTGGGGGGAGAGAGGGGTAAAATTTGCACTGAATCTGTCAGGCAGTATATTGGCAACAGCTGTTGGCTCACAGCTCCGAGAAAATCCAGGTATTGCCATGGAGATTCTTTACATAACTATAGAAGGCCTTGTGGATATCTTTATTATCTGCTGAAATTCTGTTTTCATAGCTATCTTTAGAGGATTTGATGAGGGATCTCAACTTTTTGCTAATGCTGATAAGGGAGTTTTTCCAGTCTTGGGACTTCACTTTATTTTGCATCAGTTTCCTCCTTCTGTTGTAGAGTTTGTTTATAGCAGGGGCGCACCAGATTGGCTTCCTTTTTTTGGTTCTATTGGGTATGCCAAGATCCATGCATTTGTGTACATGTTTGTACAGGGCATTAGTGTATGATTCGGCAGTCATGCAGCTGTTCTCCAGTTGCACGGGTGCCATGAAGTTAGACACCTCTGTTTTTATTAGTCTAAAGTTAGCTTTGGAGAAGTTTTTCATGGTGGTTACCTTTGTGGGGGGGGGGGGGGGGGGGTGGAATTCCAACGTGATTAGTTTGTGGTTGGATCTAACCAAGGAGGAGTTGACTATTGGTATAGTGCAAAAGTCACCCATGTTAGTAATGACCAGGTCAAGGATGTTGCTACCTCTAGTGAGGGTAAGAACAAACTGGTCCAGAGCATTGGAATTAATGAATTCCAGGAAACATTGGGCAAGTGTATTGGTATATAGGTTCCTAGGTTCATAGGTAGGTACTAGGCTATCAGCCCAAGGGTCTACATATGCCTATCCAACAAGGTTCCCTGGCTTATGCCACCCAAGAAAGTTATTTTCCTGTGCCACTGTCAAGCAGAGACACAGAAGTGATCCCCAGGGTGTATTTCCTATTTCCCATCCACTCATCAAGATTTATTTTGAAGATTGCTAATGAAGAATTTTGCTTGACATAGATGGGTAGCCTGTTCCAGAGTATGGGAAATCTCTGAAACATAAATCTATCCCTCCAGCATGTCCTGTTTATTGTGGGGACAAGGTTTAGGTCCCTAGAGTGTGTAGCTCGGTGGGACTGGGATTTCTTTAGGTGTAGCATGTCCAACAGCTCTGGGTTTGACATAGCTTTATATGTTAGGCAGCGATCACCTCGAAGTAGACGATATGCTACGGAGTAAAGCTGGAGTTTTTTGAGGCGGTCAGTGTAGGTCATTTGTTTGAGGCCAGTAATCCTCTTTGTGATGTACTTCTGTGTCCTTTCCAGCTGCTGTAGATGTCTTATGAGGTACATTCCAAAAGGGACGTTGTACTCCATAATGGGTCTAATGAGTGTCAAATAGAGGGGAACGATGACCTCTTTTTTTCCTGGATGAGAACCCTTTTATGATGAGGTGTGCCATCTAGAAGGACTTCCTGACTACTATGTATCTGAGTATATGAGTAGTTTTCCCAGTTAATGGAGGGGTAGTTGAAGTCACACTTCAGATAAAATGGTTTCTTGTGCACACACAGATTTGTAACACAGAGCCTGTGCTTTGGGTTCAAGGAAAGACTCCTTATCATGCTACTTGTCTTGGCCACATGTATATTTCATTAGCAATGCAGCATGCTAGGAAGGTAAATAGTGCTGGCCTTGCTTTGCACAGACAAGAGACGGCCATAAGCTTCTTTGGTGTTTTTATGTGATTAGTGTGCTGGATCCTCCCTTAGAAGCACACTGAATCTTACAGTTTCATATCTTCCCAGCTGAGATCTATACATTTAATTCTGTTCATTTGACACAGGAATGTCGTTGTTTTTTCCCCCATGAGAGGCCACTTTCCCTCAGCCAAGTAATACTTTTCCTCATGTTCTCCCAAACAGTGTCAGAAGAATCCTGCCTTGAAGCTCCTGAGTTGATGTCCGCATCAGCCTCCATGGCTTCGTATGTCAGAATCCACATGAAAATCCACTACAGGACCCTCTTATTTTAGTTGTCTCAACTTTCTGATACTCCTCTCAATCCCATTCAAATCGCCAAGGTATGCAACACTCTCTTATGGCCAGTTGACTAAAACATCCAGATAGGAAACCCTTCCACTTTCAGGGACATCACATGCCAATGGCCACTGAGTCATCTGTTCTTGGTTAGTGGGGGATAAAAACATGTGCTTTTATGACTGCCTCTACTCATAGCAGTTTTACAATCACTTAGGCAAAGCGTTAATAGTCTAGTACATAAATAAACTACA
>NC_056746.1:1563200370-1563257870 GCF_019279795.1 Protopterus annectens
CACAATCGCACACATACCTAACCCGCGCCCTAACCCTAACTCAACTAACCTGCCCTAACCCTTGCATCCACACAATTGCACACTTAATTGAACCCGACCTGTAACTTTCTACCACTGCACTGAAAATACCGAAGCAACAGAAACAGACAACCAAAATCTTTCCCTAGGAAAGAATTCGAGTTTCTGTTGTTTCGATATTTTCAACATTCGCTCCATAGGGTTCGATATTAGAACATTCGAAGGTTTTAAACCTCAATGTTCTAATATAGACCCTAAAATTAGGTAGGCCAAAGTTTCCTGTTCTTTTTTAAAGTAAGTATATGCAGTGGATAGGCTTCACAAAAACTTTGATTGGGATTGAAAAAGTGGTTCATTTGAAAAAGCAATTAACTTGCCATTGACTTCAAATTATAGGAAATATGGGAAACCATCCTGGTACAATTTGTGACTTGATATGAAAAGGAACAAGTATTGTAGCAACTATACTAAATACTTCTCACACAAAAAAACTGAGTAAAGAAAAAACGAGCCGGCTTCAGGAACACAAACCACTATTTATTACTGCGAGCGCTTTCGTAAGAGTAAATACTCCAACTTCTTCAGACAAACTCAAGGACAAAAAGACACACTTTATATAATAATGTAAACAATAAGTCAATCAAACAATCATTCAATTAAATAGGCTCCAAGCTCAATCAGCATTGCTTGTTTCAAACCAAGACATGAAAGCATGGTATCATAAGTAAATTACATTCAATAAGAAAAATGCATCAACATTATTACTAAAACTGCACTTTTGTTGCATGTTGGTATATTTATTTAGGAACGTCAGTTCCTGCCTAGCTGCCCTTTATATTTGGTTATTCATACCTTAGTTGGACCGTGTTAGATGGCTATGGGCTTCATAATGTGATGCAATCTTTTATGTATGTCTAACATTTTACAACGGAGTTTTCACAAAAGTGCTGTTTTAGTAATAATGGTGATGCATTTTTCTTATTGAATGTAATTTACTTATGATACCATGCTTTCATGTCTTGGTTTGAAACGAGCAGTGCTGATTGGGCTTGCAGCCTATTTAATTGAATGATTGTTTGATTGGCTTATTGTTTACATTATTATATAAAGTGTGTCTTTTTTTGTCCTTGAGTTTGTCTGAAGAAGTTGGAGTATTTACTCTTACGAATGCGCTCACAGTAATAAAGAGTGGTTTGTGTTCCTGAAGCCGGCTTGTTTTTTCTTTATTGTAGCAACTATAGCAGCTGTGAAAACATATTGCTCTGGCAGGACTATATGAGCACTTCTAGATTTTGATTACTTAAAAGCTAAATTCTTACAGTGGTTACAATTTGTTGTGGCTATTAAGGGGTGTAAAAGTGAAAAATCAGAGTATAGACTGATGTTTTCTACTGTACTGAAGGCATTTTTAGTGAAATTTTAACATTCATAGATGTGGAGGAGGCAATGGTTGAGAGAAGTGATTTCCATAGATACCTGGATTAAGGACCTGCTAAGATGAACTATATGAACAATAATCTAGGAAATTATGTCAGTCCAGTCAAAGTGAAAAATATGTGCAAGGAATAATATGAAACACAGAAGGAAAACAGTTTGCATGCTATAGCAGGGACATGATGGTTTGTGAGCATAAGTATTTGTACTAGAATATGTATGGCTTGGCAGAGTATTTGAAAAAAACATAAAAACAGCATCTAATTTGTTGTTCTGGTTATAATGTTTAAGATATAACCAATTTAAAGAAAAGGGCAAACCTGCAATTTGTTATCCATGATAAGGATATTAGTATTAGTAAGTGTTATATCATGAACCTATTGGGAGAGGTATGTTTTATATATATATATATATATATATATATATATATATATATATATATATATATATATATATACACACACACACACATGCACAATCAATACAATGTTGCTCTTTCCACAATTTACCATATTCTACCTCCTTCTTCTTTACTGTTCACCTCCCTCACCTCCCCAACCACAGCAAACATTTTCATAGAACACTTATACAACCAATCATCATATTACTATGTATTACCCCTGTTTCCACAAATTCCTCAACAACAAACCAGCACCATAATCCTCCAGTAATCAGAACAAACCTATTCCCTAGCTCAATACTGTCAGGATCACTATTCTATGTGATTACTAAGACTCAGAAACATTGTTACTCTGCTTAAAAACACCAAAGACTTCCTTCAGATATCCTCCATAATCTTTATAATCTTCCTCAACATCAGAACTACTCTTCCTGCACTGGCTTGTGCCCTCCTCAATGTACATAGCATCGGAAACAAGCTAGACCATGTAAGTGCTTTTATTTCCCAGCACAACCCAAACATTCTAGCAGTCAGAGAAGCCTGGATAAAAAAAAGACTCTCTCAACTTCCAGCACTTTTAACCTCCTACTAGGATGTCAATATTGCCAAACCAGGCAAACAGTTAGGTGGAGGCTCTCTGATTTTGTACAGAAATAACATAACCCAAAAGTCATTGCCTAAGGAAACTCCTCCTCAGACTCTGGTCCCAGCTGGATTATCCTAAATTTTAAATTCACAAAGGCAAACCACCACTGATCACAACAGTGTATCTACCAACCCCTGCTTTCCTAAATAAATTAAAATCACTCATCACTAACATCTTTAATAACTGTCCCCAAAACAATAACATAATAATTCAAGGTGAATTCAGTATTAATTATATTGGCTCTCTTTCAACTGACATGGCTATCCACTGAACTCAAACATCTTTTAACTCTAAGGGATGAAACATAAACATGTTACCCATAAAAGAAGGATTTATCCTACTTTTAGGATCCCAACTATACAAACTACTCTAACTCCACACATTTACTCCCCTTGCAGCTAGACTTCATAAAAAAACACCCTCATGCAATAACGGCTATCCACTGAACTCAAACATCTTTTAACTATAAGGGAAGAAATATGTCAGAAATGGAAACAGACCCCCACAACTGACAACCACACCCCCTTTTATAGCCTTGTGTAACCTAGGCAAGAAATCCATCAGAAGGCACAAAAGAAATTTCCAAACAAAGGAAAAAGTACCCTCTTACATTCCCCCAACCACTTTTGGAAAGAAGTGAACCTACTTAGAGGAAGAAAACCCTCTCATGATACTCTGTCTGCAAACAACATTCAATGTGGTACAACAAAACTTACTACAGAAGATTTCCTTCAAAAATATATCGGTCTCCCATCAATAAACTCCACACCTCCCACAGATCATGCATTGCTCACCCCACCAACATTTAATCCCTACTTTTCCACTCTATATGTATATCTCCCAAAGAAGTCTCTATTCTAATTGAAAATGTTTCCACTGACACCACTCCTGTATCTGACAACATAAACCCCTGCTTCATATATCAGTGCAGACAACATTTATGTCTTCTCTCACCCACATATATAATGCATGTCTCACTCAAAACATCATGCAACAGACTTGAAAACTGCTCTAATAAAACCCCTTTCAAAGCAAACAAGCCCAAAGGATACATCTCACTTCCATCCATCATCTAACCTCCCAATTCTAGGCAGACTTCTTGAAAACCCAACTCTTCCTCTGTAGCCAGCAGTATCACCTGCTGTCCTCCAAACAAGATGAGTTCTGGCCTGGATAAAGTACAATGGCAGTACTTTGGTCTTTAATTGATGACATCCTTCTAAACTTCAAAACTGGCCTCCTTACAGGTTCCCTATCTATAGACCTCACAAAGGCATTTGACCTCATTGACCACTATATTCTCCAAAGCAAACTAATTGAAATAGATTAGCATCTGTCTAAATGTCACTTCCTGGTTTAAGAACTTCCTCACTGACATACATTTCAGAGTTAAAATAGGATCCTCCCAATCAGAATATGCACCTATTACCAAATGTGTACCACAAGCATCTATTCTTACCCCCCTCCTCTTCTCCATATTCACTAACAAATGTGCTTGTGACCTCCTCCATCTTCCACATATCCTGTCTGCTGATGATATGGTCATTTACTGATCAGGTCATTCTCATACCAAAATTCAGTGGCAGCCCCAGTTAGACTTACATGAACTACACCAATGGCTCATAAACCATAAACTATTTTGCACCCTCACTAAGATCAAAACTATGCTTTTTGTAATTCCATGGAAAATTCACCAAGTGCCTGACTCTTTAACTGTCTTTGACCTGCATAACCATTGTATAGAGACATCCTCCACCTTCAAATACGTAGGACTATGGTTTGATCACTCACTAAACTTCCATTTCCACATAGACAAAGTGAGAGCCAAAATAAGCATCTTCCTCTTCTGGAACAAAATGACCTCCTTTTTTCTACCCCAACCAGCCATTGGCAAAGGATTTCCTCTTTTTCAAGTTGAACATGGGATCCAAATTTCTGCTTCTACCTCCAAGGAAAACATTGCCACACTAAGACTATCTTTAGCAGCATCTGCCAATTAATTACACATTCACCTCTCTGTGAGCATCACTGTATCACCCTAGAAAAATCTAAATGGTTACCCATAAAACAAGGATTTATCCTACTTTTAGGATCCCAACTGTACAAACTAATCCAACTCCACACATTTACTCCCCTTGCAGCTAGACTTCATGAAAAAAACACTTCATGCAGGTTGAGACACTACTCACAGGCTACACCAACTCTGATTATTCCTAGAAACAGATTTCACAGCATTCCACATACTTTCTCCTCTTAGACACCTAGTCATCAGCAAGCTCTGCCCATTAACATTAAGGAAATCAATACTTATTCTAAATTCATAATGCAGCTCAAAAGGCCATTCCTCATCTAAGCCAAATGCTCCTGCTTCAACACAATACACAAATCTAACCTATCTCCTTTCCAGGTCTATTCTTCTCTCTCAAGGTTCACTGAATATAGACCCACTTTAGAAACGAATGTATATATATATATATATATATATATATATATACATATATATATATATATATATATATATGTATGTATGTATACATATATATAATATATATATATATATATATATTATACTTTACATACTGCCTGATTGTACATAGCACTGTGCTTGTTCACTAGGATATATACGCATATTTTTTTCTATGTAATGAGTCTGAACTATTTGGTTATTGCTTATATTTCTGTATTTTTTGTTTGTGAAATATTTTTTATTTCACCCAAGGTGAGTTTGAAATTGAGCAATCTTGATCAGTGCACTACCCTGGTAAACACATATAAAATGAAGGATTAGATCAGCTGTAGGACAATAAGAAATCAGTTACTTTACACATCAATTAATTGGTCAAAGTCTTACATAATGTAGATGAAATTTAAGGGTGCTAAGGTGAGCCTTTATCTTCCAAACAGTTACACTCTGAATCTTCAGTGAGTTAAAGATTAAGATTGGTTGTGTAGGTGAAGAATTTTTTTGAACTTGCTAGTTTGAACAAGCATACAGTGCCATTCTTCTAAATAAATGATTTATAGGTGGAAATGTGTATACTAGGAAGAGAGTAATCTTAGTTTTGCCAGAGATGCCAGACTTCATGTCTTATTAAATTAGTTTAGATTACAGTAGCTCTTCTAGCAATTATGATAATTCCATTGAATGTTTCATTCTGTCTTGTTTGTGAGTTTAAACTATAGAAGATTTAATGCTGCCATGGAGATGAAAAGTCATAATTTTAAGTCTACAGAATAGACTGAATATTATTGTTATTCATTTTCTTTCTTTTGTATTATATTGTATTATTTAAGAGAACATTTATTCCATATAATTGGCTCAATTTTGACTATATTTTATTCTTTTTAAGATGGTGTAGCTTTAACAGTTGTTGAACAAGCCTTTGCATGTTAAATGAATAGTTATCTAATTAAGAGGATTGTTGTTATTTTGTTGCCTATAAAATGGCATTTGTAAAATAAACGTGTTGCTTAAAATGTATTAATGGATGATTTGAATGATGAAGGTGGCTTGAAGTTATAAAACATGCACACTTGCCTTTGTGATTTGTCATTTAAATTTGTGTGAAGAATAACTGTATTTCATAATGTCTGTACTTTAAAAAAGATTTGTTTTCATTGTGTCCACGGTTAATGTTACTTATGAAGCATGAACATACCTTTCAACCTCTTAGCAGAAGAATTCTGAATAAAGACAAAAATAATGGGGTAACAAAGTTCCAAAATCAGGGTCAAATTTTGAAGTATTGCTCTTACAAACCTAGAAAATTGCTAGAATAACACGATTTTGCATTAGCATGTATTTTCTGAAGGATATGAAGTCTGAAACTGAAACATTTGTCATTATTTTGTGACTGCAGTCATCAATGACTTACTAGAAAACCACAACATTTATGATATGCAGATTAATAATATAAGGCAAAAATCTGGACATTTAGCAAAATTCTGGACAGTTGAGAGGAATGAGCATGAATGCTAGTTTGCCTTGTTTTGTCCTCAGTATGATACAGATTAGAGGTAACAAATGTCAATTGAAGGTAATTGGCACTAGTAACCTATAACAACTGAGTTAGGGATGTAGCTAGCACTGCAAAAGTCAAGATTAAAACTGTTTAATGCGTGAGCTGCCATTAATATTAATAACATGTTCCTCTGCAGGGTATCATTGCTGTTATGTTGAAGCAGAAGGAGCACAATTTTCATATTGCTAGCTGAATCTATGACTATTATGATCCTGGGAGGTGCTGGGCATGTTAACTACATATAAAACAAGCTGTTTATAGTATCCATCTGAAGTCTTACAGGCCATTTATTAACTTAAACAGCAGAAATACATGTGGCTATATACCTTAATGAGCACAATACAGAAGCATAAGGCATATAGATTGCTTAATTAACTAAAGAAATCTGAACATTGTAAGGTGATTATTAATAAATGGCTTATATTTATTTATTTTATTTTATTTATTTTTGTTTACTGAGAAATTCCGACTGGATACACGTCCTTTTTCAGCAGAGGCCCGGGGAGAAAAGCTCCACATATTGTAAAATGACAATCCAGTAAACAAAGTATGAACAGTAACACAGACATACAGTTTAAACAATATAAACAGCTTAATGTACAGTGTAAACAATATAAACAGCTTAATGTACATAGTATATGGTATTAATAGGTTTTCAAGTACGCTAAGCAAGGAAATTAGTGTATATTCATTAAATTTCCTTTATGGTAACAAAGATTAGATCTATCAGAGTGGGGAATGTGAGCAGAGTGAGCAGAAGTGAGCAGAAGTGGGCTGGGGGTATTTAGTCTGGGTTTGGGCAAGGATGGAGACAGTGAGCTTTTAGGTGCAGTTTTAGTTCAGTCTTGAAATGACTGGAAGAAGTTAGGGTAGTAATGGTGAGGGACAGGTTATTCCAAAGTTTGGATATGGCACAAGAAAATAGTGATTCTCCTGCAGTGTTTTTGACTTTGGTGATCTGGAGGAGATTTTTGTTGCTGGACTGTAGGGGTCTGGAAGAGTGGTAGGGTTGGAGAAGGGATTGCAGTGATGGGATTTTGAGAGGGTGGTTTACAAGTTTGTGGGCAAAGGAGAGTATTCAGATGAAGGAGTTGTGGGAGCTGGAGCCAGTCTCGTTCTCTGAGGGAGACACAGTGGTGGCTGCAGTAGGGAGCACCAGTGGTGAATTTAGTGGTTTTGTTGTAGCATGCCTCTAGTTTGTTTAAGTCTGATTGTCTAAGATTAGTAAGTATGGGAGATGCATAAGTAAGGTGGAGATTAGTTGGGAGTTTGCAATAGAGAGTCTAGCAGTTTTGGTGAAGTATTGGTTGTTTCTATATAAGGCACCAAATTTTTTGTGAACTTTTTTATAGTAAGGGATATGTGGATGTCAAATTTGAGATTATTGTCTCTACTCCGAGTAGTTTGGTGTGAACTGATGGAAAGATGAAGGTATTGTCCTTGGCAAGTGTATTGAAGTGAGGGGAGTTGGGGTAGATTTGGATGGTTTGAAGATGAGGAGTTTGGTCTTATTGGGGTTAAGTAGGAGCTGGGAGTTGGATAGCCAGCTTTCTACAGATGAGAAAGATTCTTGTGTGATCTGTTGGAGTTCAGGTAAGGTGGGGGCAGAGCAGATGGTTCTACTTTATTCCCAGGAAAGCCGTCTCGGTCGAATACAATTCACGTGACACATAATGAGTGAAATGCGAGTACCTCAAACGCACTAAACCTCGAAAGTGGAAATATCGAATTTGCATAGTTGGCCCATCTGTGGAATAGCTCTGTAAGGTAAGTGTGTGATAGTTACAGACCTTAGGGTTAGGGTGCGGGTTAAGGTAAGTGCATAGATAGGTAATATATGTAAGATTTAGTGTAGGGTTTTGTTAAGTGTATGTGTGTGGAATATTTAGTTTGTTTGGGTATAACTCAGTAGGGTAAGTGTGCGGTAGTTACAGACCTTAGGGTTAGGGAGGGGTTAAGGATAGTGCATAGATAGTTGTGTATGTTGGGTTTAGTGTAAGGTTAGAAGTAGGGTTTTGGTGCTTTACTTTAGGGTTAGAAGTAGGGTTTTGGTTAGTGTGTGCATGTGTTGTTTTTTACTGTGTTTCGGTAGGTAGTATGTTGTGGGCGGTGGGGTTGGCCAACTATGAGAGATCGAGATTTTGAATTTCGTGGTTTAGTGCATTTGACGTATTCACATTTCACTTGTTATGGTTTGCGCAAATTGTATTTGACTGATTCAGCTTTCGCGGGAATAAAGTAGACCCGGGAAGATGAGGGTAGAATTGTCAGCATACTGTATGAGTGAGGCTTGTTTGGAGGCAGTGTGCTGGTTGTTGGTGAAAAGGGAGAATACTAGGGGACCGAGGATGGAACCTTGGGGAACACCAAGGGTTACTGAAAGATGAGGGGAGAAGGTGTTTTCCCAGACAACTGATTACTGGTGGCAATGGAGGTAGCTGTGGAACCATTTTGTGGCTGGTTTGGAGAAAGTGAGGTTGAAAAGAGCAAAGAGTAGAAGTTTGTGAGTTACAATGTCAAAGGCCTTAGATAGATCAAGAAATATGGCAGAGGAGAAGAGGCCATTGTTTTTGTGCTGAAGGATAGTGTTAGTGAAGGAGAGCAGAGCAGTGGTTGTGCTGTGATGTGGCCTGAAACCGTGTTGGGTATTACAGAGGAGATTATTGGTTAGGAGGTAGTTAGAGACTTGGGAATTGATAGATTTTTTCTAGTATCTTGGAGAGAGGGGAGAGGATGGTGATGGGGCAATAATTGGAGAGGTCGGTGGAGGGAACACCTTTATGAAGGGGTATTATGTGTGATATTTTCCATAGTGATGGTACTTGGGATTCTGATTTGGAGAGGTTAATTAATATGGAGATAGGATATGCTAGGACTTCAGCAGCTATTTTTAGATATTTGGCAGGGAGGTTGTCAGCAGCAAGTTTGGTGGGTTTGAGTTTTGTCATACTTTTTTTAAGTAGGAAGTGGGAACTGTTGAGAAGGAGAAAACAGGGCAGGGTGGATTGGTGCATGGTGAGGGTGGAGTTGAGGTAGGGAAATGTTTGGTAAGAGATAGTATGGTTTCTGTGAAATGTTTGTTGAAGGATGCAGCTATGTTGGTGGAGTTGGGAGGGATAGATGGTGGGGGGTGTTTACTTTGCCTGGGCTGAGGATAGAGTTAATTGTAGACTAGAATAGCTTTGGGTTGTGGTTAGAAGAGTTTAGTGAAGTTTGATAAGTAGTGTGGCTTGTCTATTTTTATTTATTTTTTGACCTTATTACGTAGTTCATGGAAAGATTGTCTATCTGAGGGTTTTTTTGTTAGACGCCAGTGTTCCCAAGCTTTATCCCTGGTCTTCATTAGGTCCCTGGTGGTTTTCTGTAGCCAGGAGGAGCTTTTTGTTCTGACTTTGGAATATCTTGGGGGGGGGGGTGAGGGTGCTCAGGATGTTGAGGAAGAATTGATATATTGTAAAAATCTTGATAATTGTTGAAAATAACTGTTTGAAGGAGCCATGATTAGATAGTGTTTGAAGAGAATTAATTTAAATATCGATAAAGAATTTCTTCTGGGTTGTACAAAGATGAGAAATCCCATGTCCACCCTGGGATTAAGATCACTGATATGAGTTACATATTTAAGTTCTGTAATATGTAAAGGATGGATGGAAATATGGACAACTTAATAGTACTGAACTGATGGACTGCATCCCTTCCAAGGTAAAATTATTCCACATTAAATGTGTGTATTTTCCTAAACTACTCAGCTTTCTGAGTTTAGGACATGGATAAAGTACAAATTTCTAGTTAAAAAATCAGTTGCCTGAGATGATCTGTTGTTAAAATAGCCCAGCATTTATATATATGTCCTCGAAGAAAATAATATAATTATGCTTTATTACAGGTCCTTATACTGTTTCAGAGATATGCAAATGATGTTTCAGAGAGGTTTGATCTGCCAGGTGAAGCAGTGATCAGCCTTTTCCAATGGCTCAGGCTGCATTAGGTTACTGGTGCCAGAAGCAGCCTGAATCAAATCAGTCATATATTCATAGGTTCATAGGTAAGTACTAGGCTTGCTGCCCTTGCAGGCAATTTTAAACCTAGCCAGTTTCCATTTTGGTGCTTGAATTAATCTATTCTGCTTGGTTTTAGATTGCCCGTACCAATCCCATGGTAAATAATTATATATATTAACCCCTAGTGAGAATAACTGGGATCATACCATAGATAATTTGAGGGGACCCATGCATGGGATAAAGCATTTAAGAGTTTCATTTTATTTATTTATTTTATATTTGTTGACCGGGCTTGTCCAACTGGGCTACAAATGCCATTTTTAGCAGAGGCCCGTGGAGAAAAGCTCCAACAGAAAATGTTACATGTTGAATACATATAGAAATACATTCGTCAGTAGCACAGATTACAGCATTACAGTGCCACTCATTATATTCATCAGTACCACACATTATTGCATTACAGTGTCATACATTAAACTGTGGCAAGTGAAATGCATATAGAAATACATTAATAAGAGGGATACATTCAGAATTACATATTATATACATAATAGTGCAATAGTTACATAGCTGAAATATTTTACTAGTTATGTTTGTAGAGTGATGTACCAAGAGGAGAAGATAAAGTAGTAAGTTTGTTTATTGAAGGGAAGGAAGAGAGGAGAGAAGTAAAAGGTTATAGGGGAGTGTTTATGGGGGATAATTACATTGGCAAGTCCATTTTTCATGAAGGTATTTTTTGTAGTGGTTTTGAATTGATTGGGATGTTCAAGGGATCCTATATCTAGTGGTAGGCTATTCCAGGCCTTGGAAGGGTTAAAGCTATCGACTAGGTGACCCATTTTTGTCCTTGGTTTGTAGATTTTTAGTAGGCCTTGTTCAGAACTGCGGAGTAATCTAGTGGGTAGGTAATGAGAGATTAGAGATGAGATAGCTGGACAGAAAGAGGGTTTGTAGAGAATGGAATGAATAATCTGAAACTGATTATACCGAAGCAAGTTAGGTAATTCTAGCCAATTTAGTTTTTTTAGTGAGGGACAGTGATGGGACTTGTAAGAATTTTGGGCAGCAAATCTGGCAATCCTGTTATAAGTCGTTTCTAACTTGTTTAGTAGTCCAGTGTTGAGGCTGGTGAGAATTTGGGAGCTATAAAGTAAAGTGGGTAAGAGGTAGGCATTTGAAATGGTTAGTTTTGCTGTTTTGGTCAGATATTTTTTGTTTCTATAGAGGAGACCTAGCTTGAGATCTGTTTTTCGGATACAGTTATTGACGTGTAAATCAAAGGTTAGTCTATCATCAATAGTAACCCCTAAGAGTTTTGTACTTGTGTCCACCTGTATTTGAGTATTATTTTGTGAAAGTATATAGAAGGAAGACTTTATGTGGTTAAGGCTTTTAGGGAGAAAGAGTAGTAATTTAGTTTTCTTTGGATTAAGGATAAGTTGGTTTTCAGATAGCCAGTTTTCTACAGAGTTAAAAGAGGACTGTGTGTCTGGTTTTAGTTGAGTTGGTGATTCAGCAATAGTGATAAGTGTAGAATCATCTGCGTATTGTATCAGTAAGGATCCAGAACAGGAAGACTAGAGAAGGTTGGTAAAGATGTTAAAAAGAACTGGTCCAAGGATGGAGCCTTGCGCAACACCCGTTTTAACAGGAAGAAGAGGGGAGAAAGCTGAGAGCCACTTAACTGATCGTCCATTAGTAATACAGGGGCAGTCCTGGATTAACTCTTCTATTACCCATCCATACATCTAAGTTGCTCTTGAATATGGACAGGGATAAGCTTTATTTTTCTTGGCTGGGGAGTCCATTTCAAAGCAGTTGCATCCTCTGAAAGATATACATATCCTTTCAAACTGTTCTGGTAATGTTGCAGAAGAGGTTTAGATTCCTAGTCCTGGATTAACTCTTCTATTACCCATCCATACATCTAAGTTGCTCTTGAATATGGACAGGGATAAGCTTTATTTTTCTTGGCTGGGGAGTCCATTTCAAAGCAGTTGCATCCTCTGAAAGATATACATATCCTTTCAAACTGTTCTGGTAATGTTGCAGAAGAGGTTTAGATTCCTAGACTGAAAATTTATGATGCCATCTAACTTGCTGATGTGCAGTTGGTCCATCAGTATTGGGTGGGAGAATGCCTTGTATGCCAGACACAGGTCACTTCTTAGCAGTCTGTAAGATACTGAGTATAGTGGAAGGGTTTGAGTCTGTTTATGTAGAACACATTGTTTAGGCCTTTTATCATTTTAGAAAGGTGTCTCTGTGGTGTTCCAGTTGTTGCAAGTACCTGGACAGATACATGCTAAAGGTGGCATTATAGTTACTGGATGGCTTATTGAGGGCTGAGTAAAGTAGTCAATGACATCTCTAGAGCTAGGCACAATTTAGTTATTTATAAGCTGCTCAGTATGGAAAGATTTCTCATGACAGTGTACACATGCTGGGTGAAAGTAAGGTCACTGTACACATAAGGTCTCAAATCCTGAATAACTAGATCAGCTGATATGGGCATATTTCAGTATGGTAGTTCCCTGGCATAGATGACTTCCCAAAGGATACAATAATGCATTATTTAGTATTTAGTGTCAGTCCATGATTTTGGCACTAGGTTTTTGCTTGGGACAAACCTTCCTGCAGGATTTCTAATTCATTTGGGAATTCAATGTCTGCTCCTAGCTTGTAGTCATCTGCAAACAGAGTCTGCCAGAGGCCTTTGGTATTAGCTTTTACTTCAGAGAAGTAAATGCCAAACAGGTGAGGTCACAGCACTGAACTTTGTAGGAGTCCACTGGTAAATGGTCTTTTTGTGGAGGTAACTTCCCCATGTTTTGATTTCCTGCATCCTATCTGTGAGCCAGCCGACAATCCAGTGAGTGATGCATTCCTGGTTTATTTAGCTTTTCTACTATTCCTGAGTGGGAGATTGTGTCACAAGCTCTGGCCAGGCCAAGGTACGTGGTATGCACCATTTTATCTTTATGATTTAGTGACCTTTTCAAAAATGTCCACTAGGTTGAGTAAACCTGACCTGCCCTTGATGAATTCAAACTGAGACAGGGCCAGTGTTTGGAGGTTCCCTATGTCCTTATTGTTTAGTTCCATGAGAAGCCTTTCCATGGCTTTGTATATGAGGCTGGCCAGACTTATGGGTCATTAATTGACTTTTTGTGTGAAAGGTCCTTTCTTATGCAACTGACTAACTGTAGTCATTCTCATCTTCTCTGTCTGGCCGAGTGATTCCACCTCTCATTAAATGGATTAATAATTAAGGTCTTCAAAGAGTGCAAACCTTCTTCAGCTTGTAGAAAATGTAATCAAAATTCCAGACAATCCCATGCAAATGGACCAAATTGAATGAGCTGCTAAATTCACCTCTGACTTTTACAAGGATCTAAAAATCTCCATAGACTGGTCAGTATTAAATCAGCCTAAACAGAATGGTAAATTTAGAAATAAACCTCTCTAGTAGAACTTTCAAATTAAGAAATGATATAAAAAATGAAATAAAATAACAAAAAGTTGTTACAAATCTCCAACCCCCTGCCAGAAGACCACAATGAAACATGTAAGCAAAGAACTTAAAAGTATGATTAGAAAATGTAAAATGTGGTGCAAAGTTAATACATTAAGAAATAATGGCCAAAAATATTCTGGGAGTTCATCCATAATAGTATCTCATATTCTTATATCAATTATATAGCCAATATCTTTGCAGTCAAATTTATTACTAACTTTACCCTACCTACCCTGATTGTTTTCCTCATTATTCCAGAATATTTAATTACCCCTAACATTACTTTGAAAGGAATCTTAGAATCCTTGTCAAAGGATAAAAAAATACTTCTGTGGGACCAAGTCACATATCAGGCGGTATTCTCATCAGTGACAAGTATGTTCAATCTGAACTTTCCCTTAAACTGTTCAGCCTTGCCTGTCCACAGGATTTCTGACTAATGCCTGAGGAAAAGCCACTGTGACCCCACCCCACCCCACAAGGTGGACCTCTTTGAACCCTGGAAAGTATA
The DNA here is from genome assembly GCF_019279795.1 of Protopterus annectens. Lineage (NCBI taxonomy): Eukaryota > Metazoa > Chordata > Ceratodontiformes > Protopteridae > Protopterus > Protopterus annectens. Next base: position 1,563,214,923 of record NC_056746.1, read on the forward strand.
GGCCCATCTATCTCACCAGCATTATATTGCAAACCCATGGAATGAGTAAAAGCAGAACTCATTAATTCAAAGGAAACATAACTGATCTTGATCAGAATCAGTTTGGTTTGTTGTGGTCTATTTCTGTCTCCTAAATCAAGTAAGCTTCTTTGAAAAGGCTTCAGAGGCTGTACAAAGTTATCACTCAGAGCACTCTGCATATCTTGGCCTGGCCAAGGGTTGTGATAGTATCCCCCATGCTAGTATTACTTATGAAATACACAACATAAACCCCTATATTATCCATTGGATTGCAAACTCACTATCCAACAGATTCCAAATGAAAGTTGATGGCACCGTCTCTCACCACAGTACTATACATAGTGGGGTACCACAGGGTTTAGTTCCAGGCCTTGTCTACTGTGGTATTCATTTTGCAGACAGCCAAGCTAATATCCCATAATTGTGGTTGACTAAGTTTGTTGATGATAGCAAGCAGGTTATCATAAGGTTCAATGCTGGGGTGTCTTCTCCTAAGCATTTATTTTGCAGACATATAGGTCAACATCCCAAGTGTGGTTGACTACATCTGGTGAATACTACAATCTGGGCACTATTGCTCACTCATCTGTTGACAAAAATCCACTTCAGTAAAAGCTAGAATATATACATATCTTTTGTACTGAAAATAATCAAAAGCTAAATACAAAAGAGTACACTGTAGTAGCATTCATCAAAAATGGTAATCTCACTTCATACATTATAAATGGTAGCCCTTGTCAGACAGGCTTGTTCATAAGAGACTTAGGTGAGAAGATCTGTCTCTCATGTGATCATTATTTTTTCTTCATGGTTAGAAAACTCTTCTATCTGGATTATTTAATTCCGAAGGGAATATCCTTAATATTCAAGTTATCATACTACTGTACTCTACCATTATCAGACCTGTCATCGAACAGTATATCCCCTTTGGTAATATACAAATCCAAGTATATTGCTCAATTGGAAAAAAACAGAGATTTTAATCCAAAAACTAAAGACATTAAATCATTTAGTGTCACAAAAGAGTAGAGCTGCTCTATTTGTAGTCAGTAGCTGACTGGCTGCTCTGAGGTGATTGTGTGTCACTTTCCAAGCATTGGAAGATCCACTACTTTTTAATCACTTATTTTTTCACAAAACTAGTGTCTTTACAAATATGCACACTAGTGACTTAAATCTATACCAATAAGCACACCTCGCTCTAGAGATAGATTTCTAACATATTCCCAGACTGGCAATTAGTGCAGAGGGTTAAGGCTATGAGCTATTAATGAACTGATTCCTATGATACTGATCTGACTGCCCAGCCTTCATTAGCCTACAGTGTGACATTCAGCGGATCACTTTACCAGACACAGTTTTGGAGCAACTAAGACAATTAGGAAATTGGACTAGACTCCTCATTAGTTTCCTGGACAGCATATATAGTGACTTCCCCTGCATACATTACCACTTTTGGTCAAACAAAGTAGTACATTTGCTACCTTTAAGTCTAGTCTTAATGACTGGCTGAATAGACACACATTTAACCCAGGGCTATTGTGTATATTTCTGCTCAGACAGTGAAGTGAGCATTATTATGCGGTCGAACAGTATGATAAGAGCTTTTAGCAGCATCTGCATAAAGGTGTATATGGTTAAGGATCTTAGTGTCCCTTTGATAACTTGCCTGATATTGTTTTTATGCTTTTAAAACTGAAAGGGTGTAGAGAGACATGTGCATATGAGTGAAGCGAAATATTTTAGTCATAATTAAGTTTTTCTTTTTTCCTCCACTGCTATTCAGGCTGAAGGACTACATGCATTTTTATAATTAATATTGTGCACTAGTGTGTGTTTGAATGCATGTGTGTTTACATGTTAATAAGAAGTTCTACTGCATGCAATTGCTACTATTGAACTGAAATAAATTATTGTGGCCATTATTTATGCAGTTATTCATTCATATGGTTGTAATAGAAGCCCATTTCAGTGTGTGTGTATGTGTGTGTGTGTGTGGGGGGGGGGGGGGTGAGATTAGGGGAAGGAGGTTGTACTGGGCTGAAGTGTATGTATTTGACAGCAGTAATCTGAGATACATTACTGTGACCATTACTTATATAATTATTCATTTCAGCAAAAAAAAAAAAACAGACATCTAACAGCTACTCAGTCAATAAACTGGCTGTAACTGCTGAAGATATCTAGGTGTACATGTGTTTGTGTTTGGGTGTGAGTGAATGTTTGTGTGTAGGTTTGCAATGTGTTACACTGTATGTGCCTGGCATCATTGATCTGAAATATTTTACTGAAGCTATTATTTATTTATTCTTATGCCATATCTGAGCAGAGGTATGGCTAGCCATTTTTGTGTCAGGTACCATCCCCTTAATCTTAAAAATCTGTTCTCATTGTTAGACTCAAAGCGCTTATCACCATTTGTCTTTTAGTTAAGTTTTATATTACCAAACATTGGTTAGATCGTACGAAATTAACGTGGGGGGATTTCACTGCTTTGGCAATTAAATATATAACCTCTCAGAAAATGTTAATTGTTAATTCACGTAAAAAGATAGAAAACCAGAAATTTTGGGATTTTATTTTTCAATTATTGGTAGAGGTCTAATATATGGCTTATGATATCCCTTTTCACCAGTGGTTGTATGCCTCCATTTTTGCGATGTTTTGTTTTGGAATCATATTAGTTCCAAGATGCTTGGTGTACCTTTAAGTTTTGATATGAGAATTTACAAGAAGATGGGCGCATAACTTATTGTATAATATTCTAGATATTGGCACTTGTGTATATAGTTTTCTTAGTTTTCTTTTTTTTTATTTACTTTGGTTTTAATAGGTTTTCTTTTATCTTTGTTATCCTTTGTAATAATCTTTATGACGTTATTATATGTAGTGATTTATAAACTGAAATAAAGAATTTTGAAAAAAAAAAAATCTGTTCTCATTGGACATGGGGTACAAACAAAATCTTCTCAAACTTGAGGAGCAAATCAAAAAAAAGTTCTTATTTTAAACTGTAGCAAACTGCTTGCTAATCAGCAGCTCCAACAGTTTATACCATACACGGAGTGCCTCATCTCTTCAGTTCTGATTTCAAATGTAATGCTGGTATGTACTGCAAACAGACTAGTATGTAAAAACATGCCATCTAACACTCTCTAGCCACACTTCAGCTAAACAGTTAATAAAGTTGCTGCAGTAAGTGACTGTGTGTGTGTGTGTGTGTGTGTGTTTGTGTGTTTGTGTGTGCGTGTGTGTGTGTGTGTGTGTGTGTGTGTGTGTGTGTGTGTGTGTGTGTGTGTGCGTGTGTGTGTGTGTGTGTGTGTGTGTGTGTGTGTGTGTGTGTGTGTCTCTGTATAAATGAAAATGAAATACATTGCTTTGACAACTATAATATTTTTATTAGTATGCAACCAGACATCTTATGAGTATATTTCCAATAAACTAGCTAGAATGATTGGAAACTGTGATAGTCTGGATGAAGGTGATTGATCTCTGGTTTTGTTTGATCACACGTAAATAGTCACTGACCTCCTGTAGTACAGCCCTGTCAAAATTAAGTTACCCAACCTATTCGGATGCTTCATTTACCCACCCTTTTGCTTTGAAGTCACCAGATGCCACTAGATTGTAATGAATGCAATAAAAATTTATATAAGACATGCTTTATTTGTTTCAAAAATTAGATTAGAAATATATTTTATTATTTTGTTTTGAAGTTGGTGGTGTTGCAGAAATATACGAATGAAAATAATATGTATTCTATAATCTCAGCTTGTTATTCTGATGGATACATTTGGTAATATGGAAGATGATACAGGGCTTATGGGTCCTCAACAGAATTAGGTTTTATTGGTGCAGTCGATGATGTAAAGGCAATTCTAAAGAATACTTGATTTGACAGATATATGTAGTCTACAATAGGCAAGGATGCATAATATGCCATCACATAAAATGGATAGGGTTAGATGCATGAGACTTTTTGAAGGATAAAGAGAACAAAAGAGAGTGGAAAATAAACTGAAAATGTTTATGGGGCACTATAGACTGGATATTACAGGATGTATAACCAGGTCCAGATCTTCTTTCAGGACTATGGCTATAAGGGATATGTACAAATGGCAGCAGCTCTTTGTGACTATCTATGGAGGTTAGCAATGATAGGCCTTCTCTTACCAGTTATAAAAGTTATGGGCATATACTGTAATGAGCTATTTAAAATAAGGTCCATCTCCAGAACATCTACATTTCTATTTTGTATTTCTCCTTTACCCTTTCCTTTCACTGGTTCCTTCCACTGATTTTTCCCTAACTTCTGAACTGGAGAGAGATGACACCATTATTTGTAAAGACAAGAATGAAGCTGAGAAAGCAGCCTATCAATGTGTTATTGTTTGCATGGGCTTAGCACCTGAAGCGTTAATTCTTAAGGGTTTACCAAAGATGGACCTTCTTATGTCTCTATTGCTATGGTAAGTGCTTGTAACTTTAATTTTTTCCCAATCGATGCTGAACATATTTTGCAAAGGCAATATGCATTCAAATTGTGTACATGCCAAAATTCAGAATAAAGGCCCACAAAAATGACTCTCACAAAAGGAATCATATATGCCAACCAATGATAGCATTGAAATGAAGACATACTCAGCAATGCACACATTCTAAAATAAAAACAGAATAATACAAACATTGACTAGTCTGAGCTGGCATGTACTTAAAAAAAATTGGGCGGACACAGATATTCTGTATCACTGGGGTGGGGGTTCGTCCAAGGTATGCTCCCCAGAAAAAATACATCAAGTAAAATTATGTAGTCTGGTCATTCTTAGCAAAACAAAAAAACCCACAAAATTATAACTGTTTTGCTTAGCTTTGCACTTGAATAAAGTTGCATGACACTGCTCACTTATAAGTGACTATAGATTTTATCTCTATGACATCAGGCTGCCTAACAGTATTTTTGTTTAAAAACTGTTTATCAAACTTTCACTTGTGAGAGAAGGGGAATATGCAGCATCATTCTGAGCAATTATTTGGTGGCTGTATGCCAGCACTGAGAAGTTTTACTGGCTGTTGGATGCCTTTGCCTTTGCAATAATTTTTGCTGTGCTACATGGCTTTAATTTTTTTAAGTGCAATTGTGTGGTTTTCATCATCTCAGACTAAACCGCTGAAATTGACTGCAAATGTCATCCCGCTAACAATAGGGAAGTAACTTATTTATAATTAATATATCAAACAACAAGAAATAAAAAATAATGCAGAAACAACTCTTTCACACATATGAAATTTATTCTTCTTGTGCCTCAGCAATAAGTCTTCAAAGGAAAATAAATCTTATTTATAGCTAATGTTGAGACATCTGTTACCTGCCAGTATTTTAAGATTATAACTGTTGAGCAAAGTGGACATTCATAAAGGAGCCACAACATGTAAACAACCCTAAAGTGTAAATGCGTGGTCCAGCACAAAGACATGCAGCATTGCATATCGCTGGCTCCATGGCCATACTAAATGCTAATGGGACAGTTTGGCAGAGAGGTATATGCTAATAAACTACTTTTCTCTTCCACGAAACTGCCTCCAGGAATGCATCTATACTCTGAGAAATTCAAGAAAATGCTCAGCCATGTATATCAGTATGGCCAGCTATATGACATCACATTAGTGAACGTGGCTAAAAGACCATGTTCATCTACTGAACATGAAAGAACTATTAGGATCCATTAACCACCAGAGATTACTCTCTTAACTTCGGCATATAGCAATATGGAGATTTGGGGTTGGGTGAAAACACTAGCAATCAGGGCAACTACACTTAAACTATTGTGGGCATCAGCCACCAGGCATACTAGACACATGCCATAATGGGACTTCAAATAATATGGGGATCAGGCATGGGAACTACTATATAGGGTAGGGCAGACAACCCAGGGACAGATGGGGGGACTGTGGTGAGTGTGTGTGTGTGTGTGTGTATGATTGTGCATGTATTTGAATGTGTACTTGTTAGTGTGGGAAAATGACTGAGGGGAGAAATATCAGTGCCTACTCAAGCGGCAGTTAACTACCTCAATAGTCATCATAGTAACTGCAGTTCAGAGACTTGCAAATTAGCCAAAAATGATGTCTTTCATCATCATGGCTAACATATCTTTGAATCTCAAAATACCACATTATGGGATTTCATGGATTTCTGGGCAAGTTTTCTCTTGCAGAAGAAAGGGAATTTGGTGAATTCTGACATATTATGTGCAAGACGTATGGTCACATTGATGGTTTCTTTTGGCTGTTAGTTGCCTTTGTTTTGCTATCATTTTAGCTGCATTGCTCATCTCTGCCCTTGTTTGAGAGGAGCTGCAAAATGTTGTGTAGTAGCCAGGGAGTACCTTTCTGAAATTTCTTTTTCAGTGATTCAAGCTAAAATACTGTGCTATTATATCCATGTCCACTACACTTTATTTTCCCTCCTTAAAACACTGTTCAAATTTTTTTCTTTGCACCACTGTCAAATCATATTTTTCCTCATTGCAGCACTGTTCACATACATGTTTTATCATTCTCTCTTCACTACTTGCTGCTGTTTCTTACTATATACAACACCGTTCAAGTGATTGTTTCTCCTACAACGGTAGTACTGTACTATTGAAGAAATTGTAGCACACACGTCTACATTGCTCTAATATAACTGCATTTATAAACTGAAATTCTATTAGTGTTACATTGATTTTTATCTTACTGCAATTATTTTTTTTCCTCTTATTGCATGGTTTAAGAAATTGTGACATCTATGTCTCTATTTAACAGCCATTGCCCTATTTATTTAGAAGCATTAACCATGCCTTCACTCCTTTGTCATACAGTATTATGCACTATTTAGTGTATATATCATAATGCACTAATACTAATTATTGCTGTACTAATACTTACCATTTATAGTACTGTTTATTTTGAAAGTTTTTCCCGAGAGCCTCATTCAAGTGAGTTCATCTACTAGCTAACTGGTCTAGCTACATTGGTCTATACTGAGTTCCATTGTATAACTCAGCAGAAATATTGGCTGAACTGTAAGCTGCTGCAACACACAAAGATAAATATTGCTTGCACTTTTGTTGTTGTGTCTTTCGGCTTTTCCTGGTTAGGGGTCGCCACAGCGGAACTCCGATCCGCTAATGATTGGCAGTAGATTTTTACGTACCGAGTAGCCGGCTCTGACGCACAACCTTCAACGAAGGTACGCCCATTCACGCATGTCTCCACATAGAAGACGCTCTTGCACTAACTTAATTCCTGTTTTACTTGATTTAAAACTGCTTTATATTCTATATCACTTAGCATGTAAACATTTTGGCTAATATGGAATCGCAATCAGCTCTTACCCTTTCTGCATTCACTCTAATAAATCCTCTCGTGCTTACCAAAATCTCATTTTTTCCCCCAAATTATGACTCCATTTATGAAAGACACGTACTTGACTATGAAGGTCATCCTCTCACAACACTGATTACTCAGTACACAGCACTGCCACAGCACTACTGCAAAGAGCAACAGCACAAAGCACCAGTACTATACTTACGTATGTCAAGGTGGTTAAGAAGTCATTCCCTAAGTTTCCTAGAACTACAATCTCAATCAACATTTAACACTTCTGGATTATCAACACATACATCACCAATTTTGCACAAACTTTAATGATTCACAAGGATGCATGATGTCAGCAAATGGATGCATCCACTGTAGGAAATATTTTGGCAATTGATGACTGTGTTCTATGTTGTGTGCATGCTAACACTGCCTTCATGAGACTGGACAAAAAAGGGTTTCACCTATTTTTCTAGACCCAGGTTCAAGAATATTTTCAAAACTGCAATATCCTGCCATCCTGACAAATCCATCTACAACCTGGTTACCCAGTGGCAGCTCAGATGTGTATAAATGGCTTTGGGAAATGCACCCAAAGGGAAATGTAGAAAGATGGCTTGACTTTGTTGAATATGTGGCAAAAACAGGAAAGACACTGGTTTTGAGTGGTATCTTCCCATCACCTAGAATGATGTTAGAAATTCAAGGAAAAAAAAAACCTGGCTTCTACAAATAGCTTAGCGGCTGGTATCATTCTACAGACATTTAGTCTGCACCTGCTTGAGATGAGATGGTTGACAGACATAACCTACATCTCCATACCTCTCAACTGTACATATTTTCACAGAATGTTAAGAATTTTGCTTCATATTTTTGGTCTGCTCCTAATAAAATTTAGGTTTTCTGGCAAATCACTGGCAAATTATTGAGGATTATAGTCAGAAAATAATGACAGATGTTTAAGTTACACACTTCATATTTTCCAGAAAATTCATTCTAATGCAAAATCTGTTATTCTATCAACTTTCTATGTTTGTAAAAGCAATATTTAAAAATTGTCCCTTTTTGGGGTCTTTGCTCCCCCCCCCCCCCATTACTTACAGTTTTGTCAAGATTTCTCAGTCTTAGAGGTTATGAGATATTTACATCTCTCTTACCAAGGCTTTTGTATACTGGCTAAAATATTCACTGGATGCATATTGCCTTTCTGTCTACTCAGGGATCACCTACTCATTATTTCTGTTTTGCAAATTCCAACTTTGTGCACATTAAGATGGATTTATTCAATGCCAAGAGAGTTAATTAAAAGATGCCCAAGCCTGAGGCCTCCTGCAACTCCAGCACATACATGTATGGCAAGTAATGGAGATTTTCTTTTAGTGCAATGAAAACACCCTCACTGTTCCTGATTTATCACCTGTCATGCATTCAGTATTACCAGCAAATGCAAGGGAGTGTCAGTGTTTCATATGTTTTATTTTTGTATTGAATTAAGTTCAATGTTTAGTTTAGGTTTTCTATGAGTTTGCTACCTGTCAGTTTAGGACTACATATCTTTTTTCTAAGTAATTATCAGTTCCACTCTTTAAGGTCTGCAAAACTGTCTACTTTATTCTGTAAGGGTATTCCATAGCAAACGTGATCTAAAGATAAAGGATCTTCTTTTGATTATAAAAATCATAACAGCAAATTGCAACAGACCCTTTTCATTTCTATTTTAAATAGTATGTTTTTTAACTTCAATTGCCATATTAGCTGCTAACCAGTTTTACACACATACCTGTAAACAAATATTAAATAATCTCTTATCAGTCTATAGTTAATTATAGCTAAAACTTTTCAAGCCTTCTCATGTAGTCCAAATCGTTAAGTTAGATAACTTGATTTGTAAAATACCTTTGTATTTTTTTCTAACCTTTTAAGCTGGTTACAGTTATACTGGAAAACCATCATGTAGTATTTAATGTATGGTGTAACCACTGACTTGTAAAGTAGCAGTAGGACTTGTTCATTCCTACCAGTGATAGTGCATAAAATAACTTTAACAGCTGTGTAACATTTCCTAAGAACAGTCATTGCATTAGCCTTAAATGAATGATCAATATCCATTGCTAATCCTTAAAGTCTTTTATAGTAACTTCATATTTCAAAGCTTGTATTATTCAAAACATAATGGGCCAAGGATCTTTTTCTTTCATAGTAAATGACTTTATTTTTCTTTGATTACATTTTGTAGCGTTACTAATTGCCCATATTTCTAGTGTGTCTATAAACCCTTGCATCCTGAACTGGACACACAGATTTAAAACAATAGTCCCCACTTTTGCACCATTAGCAAATGTGCTGAACCAGATCTTACTTTTTGTTGGAAAGTCAAACATAAAGATGATAAATAGATGTGCGCTGTGCACTATCCCTGAAGAATATCAGCTTCCATGATTGGAATATCTGAGAAAACATTTCTCATTTTAACCTAACATGTTCTTCCCTGTAGCCAGTTTCTTACACAGCTAATAATATAATCATTGATGTTAACTATCTTCATATCACTCAGTATTTCAACTGATGGCACAGAGTTGAAAGCCTTGGCCAGATCCAAGTACACAACATCAGCCTTTAACTACTTGTTCAAAGCTTCCCAGAGTGAATGATAGAAACTGACTAAATTTGTTAAACTTAACTTTGTCAGTGTCCCTTTAATTCTAAGCAGGTTCCTTATTACCTTACATTTGAAATTGGAAATTCAATCATCATAATGAAATCAGATCTCACTTTCTAGCCAACTATTGATCAAACTCAATGCCCCTCACAGGTCACGATAGCTGCCTTAATACCATAACCAATATCCTTATCATCTCCAGTACATTAATTTCAGGTGACTTCAATTACCATTCAATAAACTGTCTGTCTTACTCTACAAATGGGAAGTATACCCAATGCTTCCCTGAATATGTGAATGCAAACTACCTAGAATAGACAGCACATTTCAATCAGAGCACAGCATCCTAGACCTTGTCCTCATGAATACTTCTCCCTTTTGTACAATTACACTAGCATCACCCTTCATCATTAAATGAGATCACATATAGATGATATTCGCAAATAGGAATGAAGTGCCTCACCAAACAGATTATTATTCAATGACAGTAAATTTCCTGTAGCTACAGACTGACCTAAATTCCACTGTATCTCTACCAAGACTGACCCTCTAGATAGCATGAAAGACTTCACCTCTGAAGAAAGCAGTAGGGCTATTACTAAATATTTCAGGAACATTTAGAAACAAAATAGGGGGGTTAAACAAAGGCACCTTTAAATGTGCTGCAAGTGTACAATGAAGATACATTTTTGAAGGAGACAGAATTTATTTGAATGAGAAATAATGGGTTAATAAGAATGCATATTACAACTGCACTTTTAAAAGGGTAATTTATATTGCTAAGTGTCAGTTATGTGCAGGTTTTTATAGGAAAATCTGAAAGAAAAATCAAAGAACGGATTTACGAGTACACATATAACATTGTCAAAAGAAATGGAAAGAGTGAATTGTGAGGGCATGTTAGTAAAAACCTAGAACATTCTTTTAAATTCTGTGTGATAGATTCCATACAATTAGATCTGTGAGGGTGGGGCCATGAAAATTGAAACCTGAGGCTCTTGAACTAACTGCCCCTGATATATCTCCTGGACCCAAGCAAACTCTTTATGTTGATAATAGTATTTTAAATTAAAATAATTGAGATTGTAGAACATCTTAGTAACTTTTTGATTACGGGTGATGCCCCTTAAATTTTTAACATATTTATATAAATCAACATATGTAGAAGGATAAATTTCATTAGTAATGCTTTAAATGATGGCTACAAATTAATTGATATAATGAAGTCATTTTGCAATTTGTTATTTAAATTATTTAAATCATTGCCAATTTAGTTAATCTTGTTCTGAAGAAGTCTTTGATTGTCTTGGATGAAAGCTCTTAACCTTTTTTATTATTGGCATTTATTAAAGTTTTCTTGAAGTGATTTTTAATTTGTGCAGTACCACAGTGTTTTGTGTTTTTATGGCTGATTTTTAAGAGACTTGTGTATGTGTTTTGCGGTTAGTCAATGGGAGCTTATTTAGTGGTTATTTGGTTTACTTCACATAATACTGTCCACTATTTAGACAACTTTGAAGCTAGTGTTATGGAGGTGTTTAGTGTAAAGATCGGAAGAGAAAATACTTTTATATTTAGACTGTTTGGTCTTCTGTATGTTTGAGCCTCTTAGTGCTGTTTTTTAAACAAAACATTAAGAATGTTCTATCATATATAGGATAACCCACCCACCTATCCACAATTCCTTTTTCTGATTTTTACACATGGGTTCAGGTGTTACTTCATCTGTGACAATCAACTAGCACCAAGGTTCTTATATGTATGTGTGTATATATATATATATATATATATATATATATATATATATAATATATATATATATATATATATATATATATATATATATATATATATATAAAACACATATATATGTATGTATGTATAACTCTACACACACACACACACACACACACACACACACACACACACACACACACACACACACACACACACACACACACACACGTATATCAGCATTATTTGTTTGCCAAGAAATTTTGATAAATGGTGCTATTGCACCTCCATCCTGCTAATTCCTGAATTCCTGATTTACTTATTTGGTGTCCTACCCACTGCCTGCACCCCATTCTCATCTCTGTTCAATCATCCAATTTCCCACCTTTAATCTGGTCAAAATAATGAACACACCACACACATTACCGTAGATGGCTAATAATGAGAGAGATCTTCTTCAGTGCTCATCCATTATATGAGATTTGACATTGAGCAGCAGAACCTGTGGCAAACAAGAAAAAAGTTGCTATGCCTGTGTTAAGACTTTGCCATTGTTTGTGCAACTGAGCTTCATGTTAGTTTGCATCATTAAGCAAATATGACAGAAACAAAAGCAATGTAAGATGATTCTGTTTTCTGTAACAGCTTTTGTGGTTTAATGTATAAATGATGTGAGAAGTCTATTCAAGTTCAATCAATGCTTTGTTCCAAGCCAGTGAGGGTGGGATGTTGTTTCATGTTTTTTTTTCTCAGTCTGCCACTGTCTTCCATTATTGTGAGGTGGATGTTCCACAGTCTCTGTATCACAGCTTGCAAGTGATGGCCTTGCTAGCCCTAACAATAGAAAGATTTATTTGGTATTGATCATAATATTCCAAGAAAGAAAAACAGGGATTGTGGTTTACCATGTTGCACATCCTAAAGTATAGACAGCACAGATGGTTAATGTTGTGACTTGCGATATTTGGTATGATTCCCTCAGCTCTCATTTGCAGCTCTGTGACCTTGAAAGTGTCACTTAACCAGACATTGCTCAAGAATCACACCTGAAAAGGGTCTTTGTGTCCAGTGGGCTAAACAAATGTTTATAATTATTATTAAAGTGGCATTGAAATCATTAGACTTACATGACTGCAATGATCTTATTATACCATCTTAGCATCTGTACAACCATCTACTTCCTTTTTCTTCACCTCCTTGTCATATCCTCCCATTTCTAACATATAATCTGTTAAGAATTACATAAACACAAGACACACGTGGCCACAATTGAGTTATATAGAAGATTTATTTTTCTCATTTTTATTGTTAAAGTATCAGTTGCACAGTGCTTGGCATCAAGCAGCAGTACCTACTGCTATTTCTTGTCGTATGGCAAAAATGAAGAAATTACCTAAATATGCATTAAGATTTTGCCATCAATTACACAACTGAGAGTGGCATCCATGCATGTCAGTAAGTGATTCTGAGAGAATGAAAATTATGTCAGTTGCCTCTGTCATTTGTAGATGCCTTCATGGCAAAGTATAAATGATAAGAGGACACCATTGCGTGCACTTGGGGTAGTGTTGTATTTCATTGAGGGTGGGACGGTCTCACATTTTCCTTTTCATTCTGGAACTGTCTGTCTTTGAACAGGTAAACCGAAAAACATATTTGCAGACTGATATCTATGAAGTAAATATTGACATAATTTGCATTTATTGCCTTGATATCAGTGTGCAGATGTTAAGCACTTAACTGCTATTTGTCAGTGATGAACACATACACACAAACTTACTGGCAGCACTACATATTGCATTGATATGGAGCATTGATCTGGAACATATCACTTATTCCTTCATGACTTTCATTCCACTACTGTGTACTTTGTAGTAGTAGTCTTAGACACCTATATATTAACCCCTACATAACATTTCATCAGATGTAGAATATTTATCACATCAAACAACAGAGTTTTACAACTAAACAAATGTCTCTTTCTACATTTACAGTTGCATGATGCTTGGCAATGAGCAGCAACAATATTCATAATTATGAAACTGTAAGTGATAGTTCATGTCCTATGGCAAAGACTTTAAGAAAATAATCTTATACTGCATTAATCGGGGGCTGATCGTCATGCGAACGAGCTTAACCTTGATGCACAGTAGATGGCGATACAGACATATGCATGAGTAGACAGTTATTTCAACTGTAACAACATCCGCGGTTCAATGTATGCCTGATGAGATGTTCAGGTTGTCAGTCAGGTATGTGGATGATTATGATTCAGTGACTACTTCTGTCTAACATTCCTCATACACTCCACCCCAATGTCTGCTGTCTGACAAATGCTGTGTAACTTGTTCTGTGGCTTACAGAGCAGATGTGATATCAGGAATTTGACTTGATTGTGGCACGTTCACAGGTGGATGCTTTTGATCTCTCATATGTTGTGCTCTTTTAATTCTAACTATATTTATTCACATATGCGGGTGATAGTGTCTCCTAAAATGTGTGCCTTCTAACAACATTTAATTATTTTTTTCTTCTGTGGTTATCAGTAGTTATCACACATGTTATGCGAATGTGAGCTTGGCAGGCAAGAGTTTGAATGCAGTAAGCAGTACTTTCTATTAGTGTAGAACAAAATGGTGGCATGCAAGAATAGCTTAATGAACAAATGTAATTTGAGAAATTCTACCTGGTTCTGATAATTTTCACAGGTGGAAAATTTTAATCCCATAAGAGTTGTACCCCCTTTTAACCATGGTCATATTCATTCACACACACTAGTGATGGTATCCAGTAAAATGTGTGAATATATCATGTCACCACGTTTTACAGATACATGTGTTCTTTAGTAGTTAGTGCAGAACATGTAATATTATATAACTTGTTCTGTGGTACTATTAGCTTGTGTACATGTCAAGAATCTTGTGAGTAAAGCAGATGGGAGTTCAGAGCTATGATGACCCAACATGTGGAATGATGAGAACTGTCATTACTGGTCTATGTTCAGTCACTGAAGTAAAATTTCAGCAAGCGGCTAATAATCAAACATTAAACATTGAAAGTTTAAATTAACAAACATGCTTATCTTTGAAAATAAAATCATTGAATGGCCATAGATGGCCAACATTGCAAATGTCTGTTGATGCTGTGCACTTTGTCAATCAAAGTGGGGGGCTCTGCCACCCCCCACACCCCCTAACTATATATACCAACTTCGATATCACACTACAGTGGGTAATAGGGGAAATTTATAAAAGGGTTTGTTTAGCTTACCTTATGCAATGTGGTACTTCCTGGTTGTTGGCCAACTATGGCCATTCGATGATTTTATTTTCAAATCACTATCTGAAACCCTGTATCTCCTTTTGTACCAATTAATGTTTAATATTTTCTGTATCTATGTTCTTGTTGGAGCCTTTCTTCCCTGGCCTCCACTGAAAATGGGCTCTTTTAGACCCAGTGGACGTTCCCTGGTAAACAAATGCTATAAATATATAAATAAATAAGATAAGCGTGTTCAGTAATTTAAACTTTTGATATTTAAAGTTCAATTATTAGCTGTTCACTGAAATTTTAATTCAATGACTGAACATAGAGTCATCATTATCATGTGCTAATAATGCAATTTAACTGTAAAATGTGTTAGTATGATATGTTTGTTTGATAGATTCCATGACGTGCTATAATCATGCCATGAGTTATACAGTACATGGTGACTTTTACTACCCACTCATGTTATGTCATTTTTCATTGTTCATGTTATGGTCTGCAACATTATTTTTAACTTGACATGTCTATGTGCAGTAACACATTTTCCAAACATTTACTTCTGTGGCATATCTTACTTATGCACATGAATTTGCAATATCAGTGTGAAGGATCAGGGGTTTGAAAACAGGTCTGCACATTTTGTTTACCTTACTATCACCTATTCTGTTCCCCTGAAATGTATTTGGCAGCCACCTTTTTCATGACTACTCCAGTAACTTCCCTTGCAATTATGCTATTCTGGTTAATACGTCTTTGGACAAAGTCAAGAGTTTGAGCACAGGTCCGTATATTTTGTCAGCTATCCCACTCCCTGGACATGTGTTTGTATAATTATCTTTGCTATCACTGCTTCTGTGGCATATCCAGCTACTACAGCTTATCAGTGACATCCATGGGGATTTCACTTTTAATGTTGTGATCTGTTACATTCCCCCAACTGTAAGCTATCTTGTCATGAGTGTGTATAGCATGTGGAAAACTTTGGTATTAATTTATCTGGATTCTTCTGCCATTGTGTTGAGATGGTCAGTTGGGCATATATGGTCTTAATGCCTGAAATTACCTTTGTCAGTTATCTACGCATTTATGCATGGATGTGGAATGTTCTTTAGGGGACCTGCAACATGACTGATATACTGGCTACACCTGCTAAGCCAATTGTGTGACACATTGTATTGTAGTTATGGATTTGTTTCCTCTGAGGTTTGCTACTTGCTCTTTTACACTGCAGTCTATCTGTATATGTGATATATTTCACAGGTATATGTTTTATGAACTCTTGCTGTATGACATCTGCAATGTATCACCTTTACATTACAATGTGGATATACTGGTGTGTGAACTTCATTACTGCACTAACTCACCTCAGGAGAAACATCTTTTCCTTTTTAATTATATTCACAGCATAGCATAGTTATACGGGTAACAATCCTTGGGGTTGTTAAGTATGGTGCATGTTGTTGTAGCACATTACTGTTTTACATTTATATCCCACATCTCCTGTGTATACCTCAATAGCTGCATTGTTTTAGCTATTGTTTAAGTAGTACTTTTCCATGGCATGTTTTGTTACAATGTTACAATACTCACTTTACATCTTAGTGTGCACCCTTTCCATGGCATCTGTTAGCAACCTCCACGCATCATCAGTGTTTGTGTTGCTTGTCTTTCCACTGATTATGTATTTGCTCAGTTTAATTTCATTTATTTTGGGTTTCTAACACCATGATGGGAATGGATCCCAGTCCTTCATCAAAGTATGATTAAAGCTTGTGAAATTAGTATTGTTCAGTATCTGATGTTAGCCAAAAGTGCTCTTTGCAGCACTTGCAATATGCCAGTATTCAGTCCTTCTGCAATTCATATGGAGTTAAATGTATCAGTAGTATATCTAAATATTTTTTTTAATGAGACCCATTGCTCCTACTACTATTGGAGCTATCTGGGTATCCTTTTTCCACATTGCCCTAATATCTGCCTGCAAATCCTGGTATTTTATGACATTCTGTCTCTCTGCATGTAACACTGCAATCACTGGGTATAGCAATTTCATTGATCAATGCTACTTTTGTCTTCTTCTCATGAACTACTATATCTGGTTTCCTCACATCTATATCTTGAAATGTTGGTAATGGGTGATCCCATGTGATATAAACTTCATCATTCTCTGCAATGCTTTGTAGCTTATGTTTCCAATGCTTCTTAGCTATTCTAATATTATAATGTCTACACAATCCCCAATGCAATAATCTTGTCACATTATTATACTTCCTGGGCTACTATATTAACCTTTCATCTTTTGGTTTAAATTCACCTCACCTTAACATTCTTGTATCAGATCCTGATTGACATGAGATTGATCCAGGAGTTTTCTGTACTTACAACTACATTTATACATTGCCCACATTTCTTGCATTCTCATCTCATCCTTCTCTTTATATTCTTTCTTTTGTGTTTTGTCACATTCAGTAGCTGCCTGATTTTTGTCTACTTCTGGTTTGGTTTCCATTCACGCTTGACACTATTATCCTTCTACTAAACTAAGCAGGGAAGTCATCTTAGATTTGTTCCCTTCATGTTTCAAAACTTTCACTATGTTTGTATCTGTTGAAGCCAGCAGATATGTATGCAGCCCTACAATTGCAGATCTACATATGTAATACTTTTTGAGGAGGCCCATATCTCCCTCATAATGAGGAATAGATAATCTTGCTATACACTGTATATAGCATTTGAGAAGTTTGAAACAGTTTTCTTGTTTTCCTGTCCAGCTGATCCAATACCTTTTGGGACCAGTCAATCACCCCAAAACTGTAAGTTAGAACAGGAACAGCAAATTGGTTTATTTCTTGGACTTTGTTCCTAGATGTCAGGTCTGTTTTCAGTATTAATTTTAGTGTTCTAAAATATTCCTTACAAAGATTTGATCATGTTTTTTTTTGTTTTATTGTCGATCCTTCATCAATCCCCAAATATTTATACACTCCCACCTGCTCAAGTTCCTTTATATTACATTCTGGTCCCAGGCTATTTTCTTGGTGCAGCAGCTTTCCTCCTTTACATGTTGCTTTTGCACATTTATCAAGACAAAATTACATTCTTATATCATCTGAGAAAGGTTTGATCACTTCCAGTTGTGCTTTCATCTCCTCATCTGATGAAGCATACAGATTTAAATCATTCACAAAAAGCAGGTGAAAGTTTTTACACTTGATTTTTGTCTGGAAGCCAGATTGTAACTGTGACTTAATCTGTTAAGTAGACAGCTTAATGGGCTAAGGGCAAGAAAAAAAGAGCAGTGGTGACAAAGAGTCATCCTGCAATATCCTTGTTAGAGTTTGTTATCCCTTGGATAATAATTTTCCCCTTATCATGGCTTAGCCACAAAGTGGTTTCCCACTGTTTCCTGGTCACTGTAAAGTAACTGATCAATGTAGGGTGTATTTTATAGATCTGTAAGCACTCCTTTATCCATGAATGTGGGATGCTGTTAAATGCTTTTTAGTATTCCATACCATACTTAGATCCTTTCCCTTTTTACAGTTCTCCTTTATGACTTTAACAACAAATGATCCTATGTTCCATATACTTTTGTTACCCTTTTGTTCCATTGCCATGCTTGAATTTTCTTCTAAGTGACTATCAAGTCTGTCAGTATCAGTTCCAGCATATATTTTACACATCGTTGGAAGGCAAGGTTTTGATCTGCAGTTTTGAGGATACCTTGCAGGTTCACTCTTAAGAAGGAGTATAATTTTTCCTGTTTTTAACCAGGTGTTACCTGTTTCAGGTGTGCATATAAGTAGTTCTTACTCAGGGCTAAATCTTCATGCAAAGATATTTAGTTTTAGCCAGATGTTAGTTACTACATCTGGGCCTGGGGTTTTCCAATTAAGAACCTTTCTTAATTCTGTTTCATTTTATCTGGACATTACTTCATCCCATTTCATACTCTTTACATTTAAACTTCTTACTGTTTATTTTACTGCCATGCATTCAGCATCTTTGCTATATTCCACATGGTATTCATAAATATTTCTCTGAAATGTGTCTACTTCTTTTTGGGGTGTTTCTATTCCTTTTGCTTTGTTTCCAAATTCTCTACAAAACTTTTTTGGGACACCAATGAATTGCTTATTTTGTAGTTTTCCTTTATATTTATCTGTATATTTTCTAAGTATTTCCTCTGTATTTCCCTGCTGATGTTGAATAAATAATCACTAAGCACTTGCTTCTGCTTCTGTGGATTTTCATACACACTGTTGTTTACCTCCTGTATTTATATGTGGGTGAGACGTGGCTTACCACAATGTGTCCATGAGTCTGTGCCGTGGCCATGAGGGGACATGCTTATTCTTGTGTTAACTGGCTTGGTTGCATGCATATCTGCTGCTCATTGTACTAAGAAGGTAAATAGCATTGTCTTGGCCATATTGCGGCCATGCTGTTCACGAATCCCCAGGTCAGTATCATGCTTCAGCTAAGAAAATAAGCTTGAAATTTGTTGACTGGAAAAGTCTGACTAGGACAGAGCCTATTTTCAGCAGAAGCCTGGGAGAAACACTCCAGACATATGTCTTCGGAATATGGGAGGAAACTGGAGTATCCAGAGGAATCCCATGTGAATGCAGGGAGGATATGTAGACTCCACACAAAAGGAACCCCAACTGAGAATTGAACCAGAGAATCTCTTACTGAAAGGTGACAATGTTAACTGCTGCACCACTGAGCCGCCCTGTTATGTTATCTCAAAATGTATGAGCTTTAAATGCAAAACTT
Source organism: Protopterus annectens (assembly GCF_019279795.1). Lineage (NCBI taxonomy): Eukaryota > Metazoa > Chordata > Ceratodontiformes > Protopteridae > Protopterus > Protopterus annectens. The sequence continues at coordinate 1,563,234,742 of NC_056746.1, forward strand.
TGTACAGATCAGCATTAATCCTGTCATCTAAGCTTGTACTTTTCATCATGAATTCTATCACTTCAAGTACATGAAAATTCCACTAATGGATATTGAGTTACTGTGTAAACATTACAATAATCCTTTTGCACTAAGCAAGCCTCCTTACATCCTCCTTCTGACTTATATATTGTCAGCTGAGATTTCTCCAACTCGTAGAAACAGTGATCATTATTAAAGCATATTTTTTGTCTCTGCTACATGTGAACATCAAAGAATAAATAGCTTGCCCAGATCTCTACAATAAGTAATGAGTGAAGAGCTGATGAGAAGACAACTCAAACTTATGAGAAATCTGAGAGGAGACTGACTGAAGTTCCAGCCTCACCAGAGTTTGGTGGATTTTATGCAACTGTAAGTCCCAGCAGGTTACACAGACGACTCCAACCCAGACTGCATCTGTGAGCTGCACTGCCTCAGACATGTCTGTACAGAGAAGAGGTGTGATGGTATGTAGCAATGCCATGATGCCATGTCTTCCCATGACCTGGGTGCAACACCTGAAAATAATCAGTTTGAGTACAGGTCAGTAATCCAGGTACAGACAACTGTCACCCAGTCCATTATGGAGATGGCAAGCATGGACTGAGGGATGACACTCAGCATCAGAATAGTAGTGAAGGGGAAAAGGGCAGATGGTTTTGCAAAGGTAACTCGTGGCTAATGTGTGATCCATCGGTGTGTATATAAGGCAGATGATAACTGTCATCCATTCTGCCTCTGCAGTTCCTACAGTTTATGGCCAGACAGCCTTCTCCTCCTACCACAAAACAATAACATATGTGAGAGATGCAATTATACAGCCAAACTGGAGGCTAAGGTCCCTCCACCCAAGACTGGAACAGACAGTCATGAGGAGAAGGTTAACACTTGCACCACACCTCCAGCCTCACATAGACCTACTAAACCAGCACTGGAAAAAAATACATATAAATACACAAAATCATACTTGGAGGCTCTAAATAAAAACCTGTAAAAGCATCAGAGAGCTCCAAAGCAGACACCCACAATACCTGCACTTCCCATCACAAACCAGACAGCATATAAAACACAAAATCAATGTGCCGCACAATCACAGCCCTTAAGGCGAAATAATATACCTAACACCCTAGTAATAGGTGCTCAATAGTCAGGCACACTGATGATCCACTCACTAGGCTGGACAAGGAGAAGGTTACTGTTAGCTGCCTATCGGGAGCCAGAATCTGCCATATAACACAAGCACTCAGGTCACTCCAGAACAAGTACAAATATGACTCTGTCATTGTTCATGTTGGTGTGAATGACCTGAAATGTACCTCCCTGAACTACATGAAAAGAGACATGGAAGAGCTCTCTAATCATGTAGCCCAGGCGGGTATGACCCTGACCCTGAGTAGCATCCTGCCCTCACCTAGAATGATACCTCAGTATAAAGAAAAAATGATCAAATTCAACAATTGGCTAAGCTTCTGGTGTCATTCAAAGGGATGACATGCTTGACAAGCCGCATTGCTTCGCAAAATATGGCTTGCACCTGTTACTCCCTGACTTTCGAATACTGGCTAAGGCTCATGCTGCCCCCATAGTGCCTTTTTTAGGCAAGGCTCAAAATTCAAACCCACCACTGTAAACAGCACAAGTAAAAAATTGAGGGTTATGCTACTCAATGCCAGGAGTTTACATCTCAAAATGCATGCGCTCGTAGCACTCCTAAGTATGGAAAATGTTGATATCTGTGCAGTAACTGAAACCTGGTTCAAGGCTCCAGGGAGCACTCCAGCACTACTGGGCTACAACTCATACCACACATTTCGGCCACAGAACACGGACAGAAACATAAAAGGAAGGGGTGTATCCATATTCATCAAGGATACTCACACCTCCAGGTTAGTGGCGCAGCATGATATCTCTGAGATCATCCATGTGCAACTAACATTGGGCAAATCTGCAATGCAAATTGTGGCTTGCTACAGATCACCCTCTATGACCCAGGGCCACCACTCTGCCTTTCTGGAGACACTGGAAAACATGAAGGTCCTACCGAACACCCTGATATTGGGCAATTTCAATTACCCTACCATTAACTGGGAAAACTACTTGAGTACAAACTCCCAGGCTCAGCAATTCCTGGAATTTATCAACTCAAATGCCTGGATCAGCTGGTAAACTCCCCTATCAGAGCCCACAACATATTGGACCTGGTCATCACCAACATGGGCGACAGGTGTTCCGTACCGGAGGTCAACCCATCACTGGTTAGATCAGACCATAAACTAATCACCCTGTATGTCCACACCCCACCACCACCCCCAACCAAGGAAACCACAGTGAAAATCTTTTCTAAAGCAAACTTCACCTTACTTAAGACAGAGGTGGTAAGTTTCACAGCCCCCACGCTAAAGGATAGCACTGCCCAAGATGCAGAATCCTTTACAATTGCACTTTATGAGCACCTACAAGGATGCATGGATCATGCCACCCCTAGCAAGACCAAGACTCACTCCCCTAAGAGAAGGAAACCAGTCTGGTGGACCCTTGCCATAAACAGGTTATACAACAGAAGGAGGAAACTAGTTCAGAAAAAAAGCAAATCCCAAGAAGGAAAGACATCCCTGATTAGTAACAGTAAGAAACTAAGGTCCCTCATAAAATCATCCAAGGCTAACATCGAAAGAAAAATAGCCAAGGATTCAAAGGATAACCACAAAGTCTTCTTTAGCTATGTCAAGAATCTAAGTGGCAACTCGCAGATATGCTCTGAGTTAGTGCAAAATAGCAGAAAATATACTGAACCTACTGATATTGCCAACATCCTGGCAGATAGATTCAGTGCAAACTTCACCTTCCTCTCACCTTCAAAAGGGCCCACAACAATACCAGAAAAGTGTAGTGTCGCAGAAATCACAGAAACACAGGTGAAAACAGCCCTTTCAAAAGCCAAAAACACAGCATCTATGGGGCCAGATGGTGTCCCAGGCTGTGTCTTGCACAAACTACAGAACAGACTAACCCCCCACCAAAACACGCTGTTCAACCTCAGCCTCTCCACAGGCTATGTGCCCATAGAATGGTGCACAGCAATGGTTATTATGCTCCACAAAGGAGGGGCCACAACTGACCCTGGTAACTATTGCCCCATAAGCCTGACTAGCCTGGTCTGCAAGGATATGGAGCGCATCATCATGGAACTCATTAACAAAGACATTGGGAACCTCCAAACACTTGACCCAACCCAGTTCTGCTTTGTTAAGGGCAGATCATGCCTACTAAGCCTGGTTGACTTCTTCAAGACAGTTACTAAGGTCATAGACGAGGGAAATGTAGTTCACACAGCCTACTTTGATCTTGCCAAGGCATTCAACACCATTCCTCACTCGGATATTATAGAAAAACTCACCAGCCTGAACAAAAACCCCTATGTCACAAGATGGGTTACCAACTGGCTTACAGACAGAACTCACATGGTAAGAATAGTGGGCTCCAGGTCCGACTCTAAACCAGTCACAAGTGGTGTCCCACAAGGCTCGGTTCTGGGACCCCTACTGTTCGGCATATATTTCTCAGAAGTACAGGCAAACACAGGAGGTATATGGCTAACCAAGTTCACTGATGACTGCAAACTGGGAGCCATAATTGACTCTCTGGCTGACAGGGACATCCTTCAAAAAGGCCTTACTGAGACAGACACCTGGTGTCAAAGTCATGGCCTCAAGCTAAATGCCAAAAAATGCATAGTCATTCCGTGTGGGAAAAAGAAAATACCCACAAATTACCCCATAGGTGGCAGCCCCCTTAATACAGAAAAGGTAATAAGAGATCTGGGGACCCAGGTAGATAGTAATCTTTCCTTTGACAATCATATTGCCAAAGTAGTTAGGAAATCCTTCTATGTGGCCCATCTAATTACTAATGGGTTTGCATCTAGAAATAAAGAGGTTATAGTGCCCCTCTACTCATCACTCATCAGACCCATCATAAAGTACAATGCCCCATTTTGGGATGTACCTCACAAGACACTTCCAACAGCTGGGAAGACCACAAAAGCACCTCACCAAGAGGATTACTGGCCTGAAACATATGTCCTATGCAGCCCGACTGAAAAAACTCCAGTTGTACTCAGTGGCATATCGCTTACTCTGAGGTGATCTCTGCCTGACTTACAAAGCCATGTCCAACTCAGAATTGATGGACATGCTCCACCAAAAGAAATTCAAGTCACTGCGAGCCACACGCTCTATTGAGCTAAACCTCACCAGATTCCAGTCACAGATACTCCCCATGCTTTGGAACCAAATTCCTAACTACATTAGGCAGAGCCCCTCACTAACACTCTTCAAGAGAAGCCTTGACAAGTGGATGGGTAACAGAAAATACACCCCTGGGATCACTTCATTGGCTCTGCTTGACAGAGGCTCAGTTAATAAATCAATGGGGCGGCGAAAACCGGCACACTCTGGCTAGGCTTAAAAATGCCCTTGGGCAGATAGCCTAGTACCTACCTATGAACCTATAAAGGGTACAGATGTAAAATGGTTGGCCACTGGCCTGCTATACTAAGATGACAAAGACCATACCTGAGACAATAACACCACCAGCTCTCATTAACTCACCTGACCATGGCTGGTCTGTTGTATGTAGGCAGGGATACTCCCCAGGATCTACCTCCAAGGAGACCTCAACAGGGCTGACTGTCTTGATCCCAAAATTCTAAACCATTAATGTACCCTATGGGCAGGTGGAGTGCTGTGCCTACAAGTAGCCATAATCCTGGTTGTGGATGCTGTACATGACACATCTTCTAGCTCCAGGTATGATACATCTTGCTGCAGTGCACATGCACACACTATTAGTGCCACGCCATCCCTAGTATTCACCATGTCATGCCTCAAGACTGCAGGTTACTGCAGTACACATCACCAGTGTTCACAACATAGCAGCTTTGCACTGGCAGTTGATGATGTGATCTTTGTATCTTCACAACCTGCTGCCATACTGTATGGATACTACATCCTCGTCTTGTTGCCATGACCTACTGTTGTCACCTACCTCTGCTTCCACCCCCTTTGTGCAGATGATGATGATGATGATGATGATGATGATGATGCTACCTTGTCCTCCCCTTTAACATAAGTGGAAAAGGTGATGTCTGTTGCATAAAATGGCCAGTCCATACACTATATTGTACAACCTGGATTTGATATTGCATGTATCCTTTTATTTTGCATAATTTGTGCCATGGCCCACAGTTAACCAATGCCAACTTTGTGCAGCTCTGTCACAAGTTGAGTCTTACTGTTACCTGACTCTCCTCTGACTGGCTCTTCTGCTCTTTGTCTACTGCTCCTACAGACATGATGGGCACTATTGGGATGGTTATTTGCTGCTGAAGCATTTTCTGCACAACCTTGCTATGTAAGATAGCACACACACACACACACACACACACACACACACACACACACACACACACACACACACACACACACTGCAGCTGTCTGGCTACAGGTCTCAGCTGAATACTGCAGGGTCCCAAAGGATGAATCTAGGCAGTACAAGTGCCCCTTAAGGTAAGTGAATTCCCATTCCAGCCCATTTTGCATTTCCACATGTGCAGTATTTTATGCTATCTCTACCATGGTCTGAGGATTGCTGAAGGGGATCACATCAGTGGCTGAAATGCCTTTCCAGTATTCCTTGCAACACACAACAGAGATATCATTAAACAAGCTCTGCTACTTGATTGTATAGTAAATGGACATAGTGTTCTCTTAACCTACCTGGTGTGCATCGATTGAGTAGATTGCCCTCTGGTACATCTGCATACATTAAATATTGGAATGGTTGGATAGAAGAATGATGGAAATGCCACATGTGGTACCCAGACAAATTTTAGATGATATCCTGTATAATGTAAATCACCTGGGAGTTGTCCACTGTTATGAGCTTTCCATGCATTCTTCTCGATTCCACATGGAGCTGACACAGTTCAACAGACTCTTTTGGAAAGAATGAGTCTTTTGGATGAACGAAAGATGCCAGTTGTCAGGAAATGGGGAAAATTTGAGCCAAAAAATAAATATCTATTTCTATATATACATATATATATATATATATATATATATATATATATATATATATATATATACATATATATATATGTATATATATATATATATATATATATATATATATATATATACATACATATATATATATATATATATATATATATATATATATATATATATATACATACATATGAGTCCTGTTTGTTTTATCGACAGTATGGTTCATCGAACCATACTTTGTTGAAATGGCTTTAGCGAAAGTGCATTTTGTCGAACATGCACTTTCGCTAAAGTAAACAAATAAAAAGAAAAACATGATGTTTGCATGTTGCCTTAGTTGTACATCAATGTATACTGTTGATGTACAGCTAAGGAAAGTTTTGTTGAGATCATAGTATAGTGGGCGTAAGGGAATATTCCCTTTTCCCCCACTGTAGTGTGATCTTGGAGTCAGAATATTAAAGTTGGGGGTGCAGCCCCTCACATGGGGTGTGCAGGGGGGCTTGCCCCCTGCATAACACTGTTTAGTGTGTTATTTTACTTTTTTAGTTAGTTTTTGTTTTTTTATTCCGTGAAAGTGCATTTTCGATGGAATGCACTTTCGCGGAAGTAAGTTCAAGGAAGTACAGTTCAATGAACTGTACTTTCGATTTAAAAACGTACATCCATACATATATATATATATATATATATATATATATATACATATGTATAGACAGAGAGAGAGAGAGATGTCTATCTACACCCTGGAATTTAATAAACTCCATGTAGGCTGCACGTGAAGCCTACATGGAATTTACATGTGTGCCCTGTGATGCTCAGTGAGCAACAGTGCTCATTGCATATTCATGCCTCACAGCACACTTAAACAGTGTTGCTGGCCAAGAAACCATGCACGTAAACACAGATAGTAATCCTATTTATTTCAGAGCACTGAAGATCTGTGGTTTTGCATGGAATGCCACAGTGATCACCAGGGCTTAACAGATAGCTCTCAATCTCTTAGTGCAAGACATCTGGACAAAGGCCAACATAATGGGGGGGGGGGGATGACCCAGAAATAGGGACATATTTGACATATTCACTCTTTAGAAATGTGCTGGAATAACCAGGGGTTTGTGCTAAGATACATGTTTAGAAGGATTTGAAGTCTGAAACTCAAATATATGTAATTATTAAGTCACATCAGTTTTGAGATCATCCCAGTGTTATGGCAGAAAGCCACAAATGTTATAAGGACCACACCAAAAGATGTAAAGGCAAAAATCTGGACATTATGTCAAAATCTGAACAGTTGAAAGATATGATTGTTAAGTATATGATCCAAACACAGTACAGGACAGTGTATATCTACAGTGCAGATCATTGTAAAATCTCATTTCTGGCATTCTGTACTGTGTTTTGTAAATGATCTGTAAGGGCACATGGACTGCTATGTAAAATAAACACTCAGGGGTAGTATGTGTATTGAATAGGGACACACAGTTGAAGTGTAGGAATGAACATAGGGAAAGAGGACAGATGAAACAACCTAATGTATAGCAGATGAGGACATGTCAATAGAAGAACATTGTAGCAGCAACACCAATCAAGTGTCACTATGGCACACTAGAGACTGCACAGTGAAAATGTGTATTATGTGACTGTCACACAAAGTGACATAACCATAGCGAGGATGTCTGTGTGAGATAAGCATCATTCCATGAATAATGCAGAAGACATCTGTCAGAGATGTAATGAAGTAGGGTGGATTTTATGAAGCTGTGCAAACTGGTTTGCCTGAATATAAGGGTAATCTCAGCAGAGGTCTCCAGCAAGTCGGACACAGGTAAAGGCTCATGAACAACATTAAGCAAAGCATGCATAATCATGGACAATATCAGAATAATACCACCAGTAATCCCATGCCTGTGACATAACACATGTGATTTAGAGAGATCAGACAGTGTTCTGCACAAACACATTTGTACAACTGTTATGACATGTCTGCATCCTATGAGGGTAATCACGCACGCTGACCTGACAATGTAACATCTGTTGTAGCTGTTAGGAGGGACACTGCTTTACCTGTATGTGACATTATGATCAATATAGGCTAGTTGACTGTTGTGTATATCTATATCTATATCTATATCTATATCTATATCTATATATCTATAGAAAGAGAAAGAGAGAGAGAGAGAGAACACAATCCACACTGTCACAAATGTTATCAATGCCATCAATATTGTCAAATAGCTATGTATGTACTGTGTGCATCACTGAAACAGGTATCAAATATGCATCTGGTGTAACACCTCAATGGGGTTTCTGTACCATCAGACAGTAATGTTTATGCCATGAAAATAATACCTAGGTATGGCCAATAAGATTTGTGGCAGCTCAAAGGTGGTACACTTCAGTTACACATCACTGGAAGATGTGTAGGGAGGTACATGAAGAAGGGTACAATGTACTCAGTTATTGCTGTGATGAAGGCTAGGAACTATGGAGGTATTATGGCCTGTGATGTGGATGTCCTTTACATACTCAGTAGTGGTGTTATATACAAGGGATCAGTCAGCATTGTGGCCACATGCTAGTGTACATTCCACATATCATCTACTCCAGGACACAGGTCACATACCTATGGGTCTGATTATAGGTTGTAATGTCAACATTATGCTTGGGTTGTGTGTTTGTTTTCCTGATATATCAAATCCCCCATTTTTTTGTGTCATTGCAGGTGTTGCCATGGCTGTGGCAGCAATCTTTGGTGTGTGTTGATACCGTCTGTATTATACTAATATCACAGTTGGAATCAATGATTGTCCACAATCTGTAGTCCTTCAGATAGTTGTTTGGACACAGGATGTGAATGCCATTTGTGATGTCTGTGACTTAAATAATGGACAGGAAAGGGCCAAGCAGACAATCTGAACTGATCACTTGCCCTGTGATATAGTTCACTTCACACATTTCTACACATTTCCATGCCATGTATGTGATACTATAGTCTCTGCACTTGGTGATATAAATATTTATGGCCACATCTGACAGTGCTGAGTGAATGCCTCAAAGTGGATTTGTGTCAAATGCCTTGTGCTTGCCAAGTTCAAAAGGATGATAGTGTTGTCATCATGCATGTCCTCGATGACCTCTTTGAGGACATCTAAAAGATATAACAGACATGATGTAGCATTAACAACTCACACAGGTCTATTGCATACAGCCAGGATATTACTAGTGTCCATTCAATAAAAGGTCCGAGATGACATGTTGGTCTACCTCACAGATGAGGTGAGTCAGGATGTGTCTATACATGCATGCATCAGGTGCTGTCCCCCCAACTCATATGGATGCATGTAGATGTACACTCTTCCTCAGTAACAGAGACTATGTGAAGGGTGTCTGTAAGTGTGTATTAAACCATGCCAGGAAGGTGTATGTGCTGAGTCATGTGACAGGTGATCTGTGATGTTGTCGCAGTCCATTTATTCTGTGTGATAGGCCTAGATGAAGGTAAGACAGTGCATACTGGCTATCCTGATCTGGCCTAGTGTTTGGACACAATCCCCCATGCAAGTATAATTGAGAAACTCAACCAGATGGGGATTAACCCTCACATCACTAGATGGGTAACCAATTGGCTCACTGAAAGAACACATACTGTAAAAGCTAGTGAATCAACCTGCACCAGTAGAGCTGTCACCATTGGTGTACTCCAGGGATCTGTTCTTGGCCCTTTACTGTTTTGACTTTATTTCTCAACAGGTTAGGCGAATGTATACAGCCTTTGGCTTACCATTTTTATTGATTCTTATATACTGGGTGCAATCATTGAGTCCACCAATGATGACAACATACTACAGGAGGGGCTAACACAGACAAATGATTGGTGACAAAGGCACACGTTCTACAACTAAATGCAAAAATGTGTCTTTATTTTGTCCTTCTGCAAAGTGGAATTCAATGTAAATTACAGCATTGACAACAGTCCAGCTATGCTGAAACCCAGTGATACAAGCACTGGGAACACACATAGATAGCAATCTGAACTTCAACCACAAAGTGTCCACACTGGTATTGAAAGCCTATGTTGTGCACATCATAATTCATACCATCATATTCAGATTTACAGCACTATACTCAAACCTCATCAGAACACTAATATAGTATAATGCTACCTTATGCATGTACCTCACAAGAGGCATGCAACTGCTGGAGAAAGCCATGACATATGTGGATACTGAAAGCCATGTCACTGCAATCTGGATTGTATAGGATGAGGTGACTTCTGCCTGGCCTCCAGACCAGTCATTGACCCTGGCCTGGTGGTAATAGTGCACATTCACAAATCAGATATAGCTGATAAAATCAACAGTGTCTGGTGAGAAGAATATGGTAATAACTCTGTCCTACATGCTGGTGTAGAAGGGACTCAGTAATGTCAAGTAGGAGCACAAACACACACTTTCCCAGTTGACTGATGTGAGAGTAGAACCCCTGCCTATCTAAATTCACAGACTACAGAGCTCAGAACTTTACACAAGTACCACAGCACAAGTCTGTTTTTTATAAGGCCGCAGGTCAACTTATTGTAGATTACATCAGAAGGGCACATTGGAGAGAAGATGTTAGAAGGCCTGCATGAAATGGATGTGTAGGCATGTTCAAGTAGTGTCAAAAAACTACCAGACAATGGGACTGGAGCAGTACCTGTAAGATACACACTTCTGTGCTTTGGACTAGGCACTCACAGAGTTGACTGCAGTAAGAACAGAACCCCTGCCCATTTAAGTACACAGACTACAGAATTCAGTACTTTATTCAAGAGCCACAGTACAAGTCTGATTTTTATAAGGCTGCAGGTCAATGTATAGTGGATGACATCACCAGGGCATGTTGGAGAGAAGATGCTGAGAAGCCTGCATAGGTTCATAGTGTCATAGGTTCATAGGAGGTTACTAGCCTAATGGCCCTAGTGTGTTTACAAGCCTAGCCATGTAAAAACTCAAGTAGCCTTATTGAGCAAAGGTAGATGTTCAGTGTTAGTAGAGCAATGTTGTGATCTGCACCAAATGGCCCTGTCCATGAGGGACATAGGTGCCACCCAGGGGTGAATTTACAATCACCCATCCAGTTGTCCAGGGGTGAATTTACAATCACCCATCCAGTTGTCAAGGTTGCGCTTGAATAGGGTCATTGAGTACTGCTTCACATGCCTATTACAGAGGAGTGAAAATCACTGGGAGATAAATCTGTCTCCCCAGCATGTTCTCTTTATGTCACAGGCTAGGTTGAGATCCCTGGAGCAAGCTATTCTTGTCCCATTTGATTTGCAGATGTCCAGCATTTCTAGTAGGACAGGGTCTGAGACTGTACTGTAGGCCAGGCATAGGCCAGTTCTCGGCAGTCTGCATGATACTGAGTACAGTGACAGATCTTTTAGTCTTTCCATGTTTGTCATGTGTTGGAGGCCGTGGATTCTCCCAGTCACAAACCCCTCTGTTTTCTCCATTTCCTGCAGGTGTTTTGTGAGGAATAGACAGAAGGGAGCATTGTACTCAATTAGTGGTCTGATAAGGGTCAAGTACAGCAGAGCTATGGCCTCCATGGTCTTGGATGTGATGACCTTATTTATGAAGAGCACAATGTAGAATGTGTGTCTCACCACTATGGACACATAGTGACTGAAGTACAGATTGCTATCAACATGTGTTCCCAAGTCTTGCAACACTGTGTTTGAGCTTAGAGGGATAATATGTATATCATAATTAGCAGGGTACTTTATTGCCAAAGGGTACAATGAGGCATTTTTTGTTTTAAGTTTCAGTATGTGAGTTTGGTAATATTCATTTGTCTGTGTCAGCCCGTTCTATAATATGTTAACATAACTGGGGACTTTGTATGACTGGGTCCATTTGAAAGTCATCTGCAAACTTGGTAATCTACCTATGCCTGGACTTCAGAGAAATAGTTTCCAAACAGTTGATGGCCCAGTAATGCCCTTGTGGTATTTCACTGGTAAGTGGTCTAGTCGTAGAGGTACAGTTCTCAGCTTTGACAGTATGGGTTCTGTCAGTGAGCCAGTTGGCTATCCATCTAATAATGTATGGGTCATTCCCCAGATAGGAGATGCACTCTATGATGCCTGAATGGTGAATAGTATCAAAGGCCTTGGATAACTCAACATAGGCAATATGTCCTGTTATCCCTCATCCTGGTCTTTGTGGTCAGTATCAAAGAAGTCCACTAGGTTTAATAAGCAAGAACTACCCCTGACAAAATCCAAATGGGTCAGGTCAATTATTTTGAAGGTCACCTATGCTCCTGTGGATAAGGTCCATGCTGATCCCGTCATTAGCATTGCAGATAAAGTTTTTTAGGCTTATGGGTCAATAGATATAGTTCTGCATGTTAACAGATTAATGTGCATTGCATATCACACAACATTTGATATTGATTTCAGTTGTGTAGGTGATATATGTGTGAAAAAAGTACTGAGACACCAGGGCTTCAGTGCTTGATGGAGGCAACACAATGTCTGTATTGTAAATATGTGACATATTGTTAGATAGGACTTTCAATTTGCTATGTTCCTCATGTAATTTATTGTCATAGACAGGAAAGAGACATTGAACAGCAGCAATACATGATGATATTTACTTTTCCATAGCATGGCAAGCAGCAGTAATGCACAACAGTTGGCAAAGTGTTTGCAGAGGTGATACACATTTTCAATACTTTCCATGTTTGCACATAGTTAAGCAGTGTGCAAATGCAAGCCACACTGATAAAGCCTGAGAGTTAGCACTGAATAAAACTCAAAAATGCACCTAAAACAAAATAACAAAACAAACAGCTGATTGATTCTTATTGTTATTTAAACAAGTGGCAGTGTGGTTTTATTATTTATGAAGAAGTTCTATTATATTTTTTAGAAATAATGAAAGTACTACATTTGTTGTCCAGTTTCTTCCACCTGTGGTCCTGTCAGCTGTTTGTTTTGTTAGAACTGAGTCTATGAAATACACCTGCTGCTTAACTGACTCTGTGGCAGCAGGTGTAAATGCAGTGACACATTCTTTCTGTGCCCTTATGATACTGGGTTTGAATCCAGGTGTATCTAATACTTTAAATAATGAGTGATAATGCAATGACATTAATGGCTTATAGTACATGGGTTGCTGTATCTGGACATTGTGCAGTGGGGTTAAGCAAGATTGAGCAAAGATAACCAAAACATTGTACCACCACTCAATGTTACTTGGCACTGTTGCACAGTGTGAAATTCCGTGCAAACATAGAGGCCAAAAAGTGAAGAGATCCATTGTTTTTTCTGCTACTTATATGAGTTGTGTGCAATTCTATTTTTTGACCAGATTATAGTTGTTAAAATGGGGTAGATAGGAAAGTGGTGAAATTAGGAGCAAGCAGTGGGAGAACAAAGGGAACGCAATACAGGAATGTGCAAGAAGGAGGAAGGAAAGAACCATAGCTATGCATTTCTTCAACAGTAAAAACTGATCATATGTGAAGAATATTAGCAGAATTTGGACTGTCAACTTCAGAGAGAGAGGGGTGACAATAACATAATCATCTTGTATAGCCAACTGGACTGAATCAAGTGTGTCAAGAAGACATGTGTGTGAAATGTAGAGCTATGTATGGGATGATTTTTTTTTTTTTTTTGTGGGACAGCCGCCCATTTTTTCTTTTAATTCAGTAAGAGAGGACTGCTGGGTAAGGGATATAGGTATCTCCAGGTCAGGTAAGTTGGGGAAGTGAGGAAGCAAATGCAAACAAGGCAAGGGACCTGGATGATGAGGGACTCAAAAGGTTGGGAGACACCATGACTGGGGTGAAGGAGGGGGAAAAGCATGTTCATGGCCATCAAGCTTGGAGACAGTGAGAATTGAGTCTTCACCCACTGGAGTTTCATCACAGTCTCTTACTCTGCCGGTGGCTGGAGTGCTTGATGTGTTCTCATCCTGTAGACCATAATGGAGAGCAGCCTCTCCATCTGGTGTAGGCATGCACCAATGGTGTGGTGCACAACCCTACACACCATCCCTGGTATCTCCCAGTGGGTGATGAATTCACCACCTCTGCCACTGCTCCCAGAGGTTACCACTGCACTAGCTTCTGTGGTAGTACTACCTGAGGGCATAGGTAGTACAGGGGCAGCAGAGGCAGTGCTGCCAGGTTGGCACCCTGACATGCTGGGCATCAGTGCTTGAGCTGGTGGACCGGGGGAAGCCTGATCGACTGGGGATGGCCTACCTCGCTGTGCTGTATAGCATTTAGTGATGTGGCATGAATGGATGAAATAGAGATATTTTGACAACACATAACAGAAAATAAAAAAGAGAGATAATGGTTGGGGTGAGAGAAAAAAAAGATAAAATTAGTGCTATAGTATGTGATACATAATGCATTAACACAATTATACAACTCTTTTACCTGAAGTATTACATTATAGTATACATCCTAACAGATACACACTATACTATGACTGCTGAAGGTTATCCTTGAAATGTGCATATATTGCATATATGCATGTTCCAGTTATATAGATTGCGATTTACAGCAGGGCATTTGTGACACTGGTATAGAGATTTTAATTTAATGCAAATATTATTGAAGAAACAGTATAGCTGGAAGTCATGGTATTTGAACCCACAAGCTCTGACTACAGTTGAATATTGGACTGTTTCAATTGGTTTGTGCTACAGATTAATGCATACATTGTTGCTTTTACAGTTGGGATATGCATGCACAATTTAATAGACCAAAAAGCTACAATAACACCTCTCCTTTGCTGCATACATACCACTTGTTTCCCTCAGTCATTTCAATCAAGCAATATGAACCTGCTGATTGAACTCCTGTTCACTGGGAGCTGAGGAAAAAAAAGAAAAGAACATAAGAGCATTATGCATACCAGTCTTCCTATATTTAGCTTTCTAAGTCTTACAAGTAGTCTCTTATTGTCATACTTACACAGCTACACTGCGTCTGCAGTCTCAAACTCATGTAACCAATGGTTGGCAACCCTTTTTTCACCTGTGTAGGTCTTTGAAATGATACAGCCTAGTTACAGCCTGGGCCAAAGTATTCCATGTCTCAGACTTGCACTGGAAGCCAGAATAGTCCCAGTGGTCCAATAAATATCCTGGACTTCTGGACATCCCACCTCTGTGTCATAAACTTCGCACCTTTCTCTCCAATACCAGCCATGTTTACCAGCTAAACTAGAGCAATGGAAATTGATGTTTTCCACCAATTCTAGTTATGGTATTTAGTGCGCAACCCAAGCAATTATTCCAACCACATTTGCACAATGTTAAGGGGGGTTCTGCAGTGCCAAGCAGGGAGGAATTAAATAATTTAAAATGGAAGGCTAATCTGACACTTGGCCTTAGTTTAAGGGGTGTCTACAGATGTAGCCTGGAAATATATGTTCGAAATCGGAAGGTAACTGTTAGGTGAGTAAAGTTTGCAGACATGCACTGTAGGAATAAATGTAATGATCTGACACATTTTTTTTGTCTTTATACACTAAGATCCATTGGTGTATGTGTCTTAGGTAATTGCGAAGACCATGCAAGTCCAGACAGCAGAATTATACTTACAGAAATATAGTAGACAGTGTACCCTAAGTCATATATCTGAAAACATAATAATGGTGTCTCATCCCTCATTCATATAATTCATATCAGCTCCGCTATCTAAAGTCTTATAAGTTAGATCGATATAATGGAAAGTGGAACAACAGTAAAAGTGTATGGAATATTCTGTATTAGAACCCAGGAACCTGTATAGGGCAGTCTTACACTTATACTTGTTGCCACAAAAATGTTGAAATAACACTTGTCTATTGTTCAATTCATTGCTATAAACTGCACTGTCAAAACAGTAAAAAAAGGTTACCTACCCTGTACTAAAACCCAAGAATATCTGTACTCAAGCCCTATTCTTACATCTCCTGCCACACCACTAATTATATGACAGTCCCTAATTTCCTAATCATTCTTAAGGTCTCTGTGTTAACCGCCATGCAATGCCACTTAGCCAGTTTGTGCAATGCCCAACCGAACTAATTGAATGTATCCGGTTTCAGTTATGGGTTGTTTGCCTGTATGCAGATGTTCGATGGCTGTAGCTGTTGGGGAGCCTTGCTAACCACTTTGCAACTACACCAAGCACAGTTGCATGATAAAATACAGAAACTACAGCAATGTATTGTTTTTGAACATTGCCCTTTTGCAGATGCCCTATTTGCAGGTGTTCTGTCTGGCTCCTGGGTGGACCACGAGTTCAGTTTGCTCACTGCCATGCTTCACACAAACAAAATAAGCACAGCCAAGCCTGATATTCATTTTCTCCATTCCCAGTGCCTGTGCTAAGCTATGCATTGCATGAACACTGCCCCCTCCAAAAAAGAAAGAAAAAAGAAGAAAAAAAAGAAAATATGGGAAAAGTAGTTGAAATGAGGAAAAGCAGTCTATGACATACACACTGCCCAATGTTAGTCCAGTGCACATGAGATAGTTCTACATAGTTCTGGATTTTAGCTCTCACTCCAATGAACTTTCAGAACACAGTAAGGGTGCTTTGTCCCTCTTTGCCACACAAACAGCTTTGCAGGAAGGAACTGAAATCATTCTGCATAAAACCAACTGCAACATCATCTACAGTAATATCAAACCATACGACTGTTATTTGTACATTTATTATTTTTGGATGTATTGCACTAAGTAATTGCCCAATCAATTATGAGTATTGCTTGCAAATATGCAGATTTGTCTTACCTGCATATGCTGAAATGCAATTAAAAAATCTGTTTAATAGTTTTATATATATTTTGATTAGCAAAGGCTTTTACACTTTTATCTGTATGCATTAGTTAGAAGTGAATTGATGGCATGGGCATGTTTGTCAGGGCATTTTACATGTATACATGACTGGCAATACCTTAACATGGAATGTTCTGTGTTAAATATGTAGAATGTTTCAGGGACAGTCCATTTGATAGCACTTTTTAACATTTCAGAGATGGCTTGTTAGCAAAATCTGTGATTTGTCTGTACTTTTGGGGGTGGGGGAACAAAGCTACATTCTTGTTATGGCACAAACAAGGATATGTTGTTACTGTTACCATCTTTTTTTTTTTTTTTGCATCCAGACTGTTGTTCATATTTCAGGTCTCTAGACTGTTTCTCCAGTTGTAATACTGAAATGTTAACTTTGCTGTTTTATCTGGGAACAGTTATTTTGTAGTTATGTGATACTTTTGTGTATCATCCTTCTGTTGTCTTTTAGGATACATAGGATTTGCCACCATACCATTAAACCTCTTAGTGTAAGAAATCTGGACAAAGCCTGACAAAATGGGGGAACAAAGGCCTGAAAATAGGGACAGATTTTAAATATTGCTAATATAAACTTAGAAAGTCACTAAAGTGACAGGGTTTGTGTTAACATACATTTTCTGAGGAATTTGAAGCCTAAAACTCACATGTATGTCAATATTTGGTGAGTTAAATCTTTAGATTATCATAGTGATTTGCCAAAAAAAAAAATAGAAACTATATGAGGAGCAGACCAAAAACATGAGGCAAAAATCTGAGCATTCTGCAAAATTTTGGACACTTGACAGTTATGTATGCCACTCAGGCATTTCAATCATTGAAAAGACTTCACTGACCCTGAAAATCAGGTCATTGTTGAAGCTTTTATGTGACATGATGCCTTCCTGCTTGAGAGTAGACATGCAGATATGTCAGGCAGAATACACATTTGGCAGCAGATAGTCACAGATGTTAATGCAGTCAGTGGCCACAGCAGGACTTATGACCAGGTGTGCCACACAGCCACTGACATGATCTCATCTGCATGGAGGAGAGCAGCTGCAGTGGCCCATGATCAGATGGGTATCGGGGGGCCTGTTACAGAGCCATAACTAACAGCAAATGAAGAGTTCCTGTCCATGGGCAGGCATCCAGATAGCTCCCAGGAAAGTGCAGAACAGCATGTCCTTGACATGGGTGCTACTGTTTCAGGGGTAGCAAGCATGTCCCAGGAGGATCTTCCAGGTAGGCTTTTGTATCTCAATTGTTACATACTGTTGTATAGTAAAATAAATAAATAAATAAATACATTAACAACACATTCTAATTGATTACACATGGGCTTAGGTTGGTGTCATCCAAGTTCTTGTTGAAAGTATAGTTAGTAAACATATAAAGGAGAGAAAGTATTACCCCATGTGTTACTGTTAATCGTGATGATGTTGTCCTTAACTTTTGCTTAACTTCTTCCAGGACCATCTGACATCATCTGCACGTGGTAAGCCATACATTTTTATGTCAGTACTGATAAGCAATTTAAAGACATATTTTAGTGTAATGTTGATATCAGGATTATTATGTGTATTGCTCTATTGTTTGATAGTGGCAACACTTTTATTTTGTTAGCATATATTGGACTATAGTAGTGTAGGTATTAATTTTTCCTATGTTTGTGCTTATTACATCAGGTGATCCTGACAGTGGAAGTATGGGACTTCTACCACCTGATGTCAGAGTATCAGCAGACTCTGATGATAATGAAGGCCAAACAGATGTACAGTTGGGGAGTGCAGAGGCTGAATCTGACACTAAGTTTGACATACAGCCATCCCCTGAAAACCACTGGACACAGCCAATATGTCTACACCTACCCATTCCAGTCAGCCCTCAGATATTTGAGAGGTGGAGGGCAAGACAATAGATCAGGGAAGTGTGGTTACTGTGGCTTCAGTGACTGTTTACTCTGGCCATAGTCAAAGTGTGAGTGAGGCGCCACACAGGAAGGTTGGTAGGGGTGCTCAGAACAGGCCTGCTGGCCATCCTCTACCTGATCCAGGTAGCTCTTCCAGTGCCACCCAATATATGTTTAGGGCCATCATGGAAGCACAGGCATGTTCCCATAGGTCCTCCAGAGAAATGCTTAGGGTTGTAGATGTGGAACTGGTTGACATTCATGACTACCTCCACCATGTTGCCGATACAATTGATCGGATGAATGACACATTGAAACACTGTGGCTGTGATGGAACATCTGCTGAGATGGGAATGGTATCCTCATGAGTGTAGGTCAGTCACATCATCTACTGTTAGTTAACGTGGCTGTGCCAATCACGCTCCCGTAATGACAGTACTTCCACTGCTCCTTTGATGAGTGTGCTGTCCACACCCAGATGTGACAGGCCATAGGATCAAGGTCCTGGATGTACTCATGAGGGGAGTTCATCTAGCAAGCATCAGTCATGCTCAGGTATCCGCATTGCATCTGACAGTGGGAGCGAACATGCCAGTGCAACTACTGGCAGATGCAGTTATTGTGGTTGGGGATGACAACGATGAACTGCCATCTCTACCATGCATGGCTCACACCTGTCCAACATACCAAGATATAGGGCTATCACAGAGCTTGGCTGTCTTCACACAGACACTCACACACCAATTTCAACTGGAGAACTCCTAGAGCTGTACACATAACAGTTTACATGGTCTAGCCATGCAGCTTAAAATTAATTTAGTCTCATTGGGCATTTGTTGCTTTAGCCAAATGTTTGCCTGCTTCTCTTCTTACTCACACACACTCACTGACCTTTTGTGTTAGCCTAGATTTCCTGCTCCCTTCCCTCTGTGCAAGTGATGATAACTGTGTCATATCCCTGATTTGTATCTTTTGGATTCAGGGATACATAAGCTTTGTGTCTAATCCTCAGGGTGCATAGTTGATTTAGTGCTTAGTATATTTGCATTTGTGATGTTCAGCTTGTAATTGTACCTTTGACTTATATTGGTCTTAGAAAGTTAGACAGCTGATAGCATCAAAAATTTCCATCTTTAGAATCCCATCATATATAACAAAAATCAAAGAATTTAAATCTTGGTTGTTATCAGAATTACAAATTTTTATAGATATTAATTATACTTCAGAAATCAATAAAGTTATTATATGTGACTCATTAAAGGCTTATATATCTGGTAAAACCCTTAGTTAGTATAAAAACAAAGTTAGAGAATGGGATTCTGAATTATTGGATTTACAGTCCAGACTTTTGTCAGCAAAATCTGAAAAAAAAATCTAAATTTTCTAGAAATTAAAAAGAAAATAGAGGAATTAAATAAAAAATATAATGAAATTTTAACACACAAAACTAGTTTAGCCTTAAAAAAATTAAAAGTAAATTATTTGGCTACCTCCCCCAAATACTTACATAATTTATCTGCAAGAGTTAAAATACAATCAACAGCTAATAACATCAACAACGTCTATTATGAAAAAAAGGGAAAAAAGTATCAGATATAAGGAAAATTCTTGGTGCATTCAGACATCATTACATGGAACATTTTAAAAAAGAGAATACATATACTGATCAATTAACCCTGGACACAAAATCTATTAATGTAAAAAAAGATTAACAGAAGAATTAAAATTAGAGTTACAGAAACCTATATCATACAAATAAATTACTGACAGAATAAAAGAAGGCAAAAATAATAAAGCACCAGGAATAGATAGCATAATTATGGAAATATATAAACTTTTCCCTTCAATGATAATATCCCTCTTTCATAAAACCCTATTAGAAATTCAATCACAAGCAATAATACCACCGTCTTGGAAATATTCTTTAATCACTCCAGTTCTAAAGGAAAATAAAATACCCAATCTCTATGCTTCACACAGACCCATTTCATTATTCAATAATGATTATAAGATATTTATGACAATTTTAATCAATGGAATGAAAATGCCATTAACTAAAATAATAAATAATGACCAGACTGGATTTATTCATAATAGACACACCCAAAATAACATTAAAAGGATACTTACTCTCACAGATTATGTAAATAAGGAAAATAAAGAATCACTCATAACTGGTTTGGAAATAGAGAAAGCCTTTGATTCCCTAAATTGGGACTATCTAATCAAAATTCTTGAACTATTTGAATTTCCTGTCCCCTTTGTTCATCTATTAAAGAATATATATATATATATATATATATATATATATATATATATATATATATATATATATATATATACATATATATATATATATATATATATATATATCTATGATCTAGCATATGTCAAACTAGGCCCTTTTACTTCTGAATCTATTTACATAACAAAAGGTACTAAACAAGGCTGTCCAATGTAATCGATTCTATTTCTAAAGTAATGCTCTTTGCTGATAATATATTATTAACTTTATCTACTTCTAAAGAAATCTTAGAGGAACAGGACATATTGATTGAGAAATTTTATAGGACTTCAGGTCTTCAATTTAATAGATCAAAATCAAACATTTTTAAATTTTAAATAAAAAAAAAAGAAGGAGTACAGATTAAGGGAAATCATATCATAGGGAAACAAGAAATACTTGGAAACAAGAATCTGCCTTAAGGTATCTAGGAATAGAGTTATGCAAAGACGTAAATGAAACTACTTCAATAAACTATAGTAATAGCATTGACACCACAACAGTCAGGAAATCCTTCTATGTGGCACACATCATCACTAAGGGCTTTTTATCCAGAAAAAAGGAGGTCATTGTCCCACTGTACTCATCCCTCATTAGACCCATTAGAGAGTGCAACATCCCACTTGGTATGCACCTCACAAGACATCTGCAACAGCTGGAAAGGCCACAGAAATACCTCAATAAAAGAATCATGCCTAAAGCAGATGCCCTATGCTGACTGTCTAAAAAAACTCCAGCTATACTCTGTGACATATCGTCTACTCAGAGGCGATCTTTGCTTAACATACAAGGCCATATCAAACCCTGAGATGTTGGACATGCTCCACTTAAAGAAATCCCAATCCCTCAGAGCCACACACTCCAGGGATTTAAACCTTGTCATCACAATGAACAAAACATGCTGGACTCCCCATACTCTGGAATAGACTGCCCATACATGTCAAGCAGAGCGCCTCTTTGGCCCTCATCAAAAGGAACCTTGATGATTAGATGGGAGATAGGAAAGTCACCCCAGGGATCATGTCAGTCACCCTGCTAGGCAGGGGTCCAGGGAAGTAAATATTATGGGAAGAAATATCCAGGGAATTGTTATAGCTAGGCTTGTAGCGGCCCTAGGGCCAATAGCCTAATACCAACCTATGAACCTATGACACAATTAAAATATGTGTGGAAAAATGGAATAAAACATTATTAACATTTGAAGACAGATTACAGTTAAAAAATGTTTTTATTACCTAAGATTCTTTATGTAGCATTAGCAATACAGTTACTTCCTGAAAGAAAAGTTCTTAAAGAAATAAATACATATTTAATAACATTTTTATGGTTTTCCAAGAGGAATAGAGTTGCTCTAACACATCACATTAGACCATGGAAACTGGGATGACTAATCTTTCCAGATACAGAGACATATATAAAGGCATCCATATTTAAAAATATTACAGATTGGATAAACCCTAATTATTCAGCTAACTGGAAAGAATTACTAACTGTGATATGAATAAACAAGTTTAATTTACTAAAAAAAATGTCCAAATATCAGTTGAAACTAATAAACCCTGGTTCATACTAAGTACCAGTATGCAATATAACATAACAAAACCAACTAAAACACATTTAATCAATTATTATATTAACTCATTCAGAAACCTCATTAATACATATATATATATAGATTTGAAGCTGTGGATTAACTTCCTAACACCATTCAGCATTACAAAGAACTATCCACATAAAATATATAATGAAACAATAAATTCTTGGGAAAAAAGAGGATTTATCTGCTGGTCACAATGCATCAGGGAGCTAAATGTTTTGGATATACAATCAATAAAATCAATATACAAAATTCCACAACATGATTGGTTAACCTTACAAAGCATTCTGATGTACTCTCAAGACTTATGCAAAATAATTAATAATTCCTCTTTTAAAGATACACCAAAACACATAAACTGCTTATATGGAATCATATGCAATGATTCTAACATAAAAAATAACATTTCAAA